>NW_026114632.1:0-210691 GCF_025201925.1 Gopherus flavomarginatus | reverse complement strand
CGGTTGGGCCCCTGGGTCAGGGCCCCTACGAATTTGGCCTCTGGAGCTGGGGTCACTGCCCGCACGAGTGTGGCCCGTGGACGTGTGGTTAGGGCCCCCACGGGTTTGGGCCCCTTGAGCTGGGTTCAGGCCCCCACTAATTTGGCGCCAGTTCTGGCGTCAGGGTCCGCACGGGTGGAGCCCCTGGAGCTGTGGTCAGGTGCCCCACAGGTTGGGCCCCTGGAGCTGGGGACATGGCTGCACGATTGGGGCCCCTGGAGTGGGGGTCAGGGCCCCACGGGTGGCGCCCCTGGTGCTGGGGTCAGGGCCCGCACTGGTTGGGCCCCTGGAGCTGGGGTCAGGGCCCGCACGGGTTGGCCCCTGGAGCTGGGGTCAGGGCCCCAACAGGTTGAGCCCCTCGAGCTGGGGACAGGGCCCGCACGACTGGGGCCTCTGGAGCTGGGTCAGGCACGCACAGGTTGGGCCCCTGGAGCTGGGGTGAGCACGCCACGGGTTGAGCCCCTAGAGCTGGGTCACGGCCCGCACTGGTTGGGCCCCTGGGGCTGGGGTTAGGGCCCGCACGGGTTGGGCCCCTGCAGCTGGGGACAGGGTCCGCACGTTTTGTGCCTCTGGAGCTGCGGTCAGGACCCCCACGAGTTAGGCCTCTGGAGCTGCGGTCAGGGCCCCCACGGGTTGCGCCCCTGGAGCAGGGGTCAGTCCCCGTACGGGTTGGGCCCCTGGAGCTGGGGTCAGGGCCCCAACGGGTTGGCGCCCTGGCGCTGGCATCAGGGCCCACACGGGTGGGGCCCCTGGAGTTGGTGTCAGGGCTCGCACTGGTGGGACCCTGGAGCTAGGGTCAGGGCTAACAAGGGTGGAGCCCTGGAGCTGGAGTTAGGGCCCGCACTGGTGGGGCCCTGGAGCTGGGGTCAGGGCCAACACGGGTGAGGCCCCTGGAGCTGAGGTGAGGGCCCCCACGGGTGGGGATCTGGAGGTACGGTCAGGGCCACCACGGGTGGGGGCCCCTGGAGCTGAGGTCAGGACCCACGGGTTGGGCCCCTGGAGCTGGGGATAGAGCCCACACAGGTTGAGCCCCTTGAGCTGGGGTGAGGGCCCCCACGGGTGTGGCCCGCGGAGCTGGGGTCAGGGCCCGCACGGGTGATGCGTCTGGAGCTAGGGTTAGGGCCCGCACGGGTTTGGCCCCTGGAGCTGGGGTCAGGGCCCCACCGGGAGGGGCCGCAGGAGCTGGGGTCAGAGTCCACACGTGTTGGCCCTCTGGAGCTGCGGTCAGGGCCCCACGGGTTGGGCCCCTTGAGCTGGGGTCAGGACCAACACGGGTGTGGCCCCTGGAGCTGGGGTCAGGGCCAACACGGGTGAGGCCCCGGGAGCTCGGGTCAGGGCCAACACGGGTGAGGCCCCTGGAGCTGGGGTCAGGGCCCGTAAAAGTGTGGCCCCTGGAGGTGGGTCAGAGCCCAAACGGGTTGGGTCCTTGAGGCTGGGGTCAGGGCCCCCACGAATTCAGCGCCTGGTGCTGGGGTCAGGGCCCGCACGGGTGAAGCCCCTGGAACTGTGGTCAGAGCCCCACAGGTTGGGCCCCTGGAGCTGGGGACGGGGCCCGCACGATGGGCCCTTGGAGCTGGGGTCAGGGCCCCACAGGTGGCGCCCCTCGAGCTGGGCTCAGGGCGTGTACGGATTGGGCCCCTGGAGCTGGGGTAAGGACTCCCACGGGTTTAGCCCCTTGAGCTGGGTCAGGACCCGCACCGGTTGGGCCCCTGTAGCTGGGGTCAGGGTCCGCACGTTTTGGGCCTCTGGAGCTGCGGTCAGGCCCCCCACGCGTTGCGCCTCTGGAGCAGGGGTCAGTCCCCACACGGTTTGGGCCCCTGGAGCTTGGGTCAGGGCCCCACGGGTTGGGCGCCTGGAGCTGTGGTCAGGGCCCAAATGGGTGGAGCCTCTGGAGCTGGGATCAGGGTCCGCACGGGTTGGACCCCTGGAGCTGGGGTCAGGGCCCCCAAGGGTTCGGCTCCGGAGCTGGGATCAGGGCCCGCACGGGTTGGGCCCCTGGAGCTGGGGTCAGGGCCCCCACGGATGGGGCCCCTGGAGCTGTGGTCAGGACCCATATGGGTTAGTGCCCTGCAGATGGGGTCATGGCCACCACGGGTTGGGCCCCTGGAGCTGGGTTTAGTGTCCCCACGGGTTGGGCCCCTGGAGCTGGGGTCAGGGCCCGCACGGTTGGGCCCCTGGAGCTGGGGTAAGGTCCCGCAGGTGTTGGCTCAGGGCCCAAGCGGGTTGGCCCCTGGAGATGGGGTCAGGGCTCCCACAGGTTGAGGAACTGGAGCTGGGGTCAGGGCCCGCACGGGTGGGGCCTCTGCAGCTGGGGTCAGGGCCTGCACGAGTGGGGCCTCTGGAACTGGGTTAGGGCTCTCACGGCTTGGGCCCCTGGAGCTGGGGTCAGGGCCAACACAGGTGGGTCCCCTGGAGCTTCGGTCAGGGCCCCCACGGGTGGGGCCCTGGAGCTGGAGTCCTCGCCCCCACGGATGGGGCCGCAGGAGCTGGGGTCAGGGCCCGCATAGGTTGGGTCCCTGGAGCTGGGTCAGGGACCCTACGGATGGTCCCTTGGAGCTGGGGTCAGGACCCCTAAGGTTGGGCCCCTGGAACTGGGATCAGGGCCCGCACGGGTTGGGCCCCTGGAGCTGGGGTCAGGGCAAACACGGGTGGGTCCCCTGGAGCTGGGGACAGGGTCCCCATGGGTTAGGCCCCTGGAGCTGGGGTCAGCGCTAACATGGATTTGGTCCATGGAGCTAGGGTCAGGGCCTGCACGGGTTTGGACCCCTGGAGATGGGGTCAGGGCCCCCACGAGTTTGGCCTCTGGAACTCGGGTCAGGGCACACACGGCTTGGGGTCCTGGAGCTGGGGTCAGGGCCCCACGAGTGGGGACCCTGGAGCTGGGGTCACAGCCCGCACGGGTTGGGCACCTGGAGCTGGGTCAGGGCCCCCACGGGTGTGGCTGCTGGAGTTGGGGTCAAAGCCTCTACGGGCTGCGCCCCTAGAGCTGGGGTCAGGGCCTGCTCGGCTAGGGCCCCTGGAACTGGTGTCAGGGTCCAAAAGGGTGGTGCATCTGGAGCTGGGCTCAGGGCCCGCACGGGTGGGGCCTCTGGAGCTGGGTTCGGTCTACCACGGATTGCGCCTCTGGAGCTGCGGTCAGGGCCCCCACGAGTTTGGGCCCTGGAGCTGGGGTCAGGGCGCCTAAGGGTTGGGCCGCTGGAGCTGGGGCCAGGACCCACACGGGTTGGCCCATCTGGAGCTGGTGTCAGGGCCCGCACGGGTTCGGCCCCTGGAGCTGGGGTCAGAGCCCCCACGGTTGGGGCCCCTGGAGCTGGGGTCAGAGCCCCCACGGGTTGGGTTTCTGGAGCTAGGGACAAGGCTTGTACGGGATGGGCACCTGGAGCTGAGGTCAGGGCCTGCACGGGTTGGGGCCTTGAGCTGGGGTCAGGGCCCCAAGAGTTCGGCGCATGGAGCTGGGGTCAGGGCCGACACGGGTGGGGACGCAGGAGCTTGGGTCAGAGCCCGCACGGGTGGGGTCCCTGGTGCTGGGTCAGGGCCCCTACGGGTTGTACCTATGGAGCTAGGGTCAGGGCCCGCACGGGTTGGGCCCCCGGAGCTGGGGTCAGGGCCCCCACGGGTTGGGGCCCTGGAGCTGGGGTGAGGACCCACACGGGTTGGGCACCGGGAGCTGGGGTCAGGACCCACACGGGTTGGGCACCTGGAGCTGCGGTCAGGGTCCGCACGGGTTGGGCAACTGGAGCTGGGGTCATAGCCCCCATGGTTGGGCCCCTGGAGCTGGGTTCAGGGCCCGCACGGGTTGGGCCCCTGGAGCTGGTGTCAGGGCCCCCACGAGTTCGGCGCCTGGAGCTGGGGTCAGGGCCCGCACATGTTGGGCCCCTGGAGCTGTGGTTAGGGCCCCACGGGTTGGGCCCCTGGAGCTGGGTTCAGGATGCGCACGATTGGGGCTTCTGGAGCTTGGGTCAGGGCCCCACGGGTGCGGCCCTGGAGCTGGGATCAGGTCCCCCACGGGTTGGGCCCCTGGAGCTGGGGTCAGGGCCCGCACGGGTTGGGCCCGTGGAGCTGGGGTCAGGGCCCGCACTGGTTGAGCCCCTGGAGCTGGGGTTAGGGCCCGAATGGGTTGGGCCCTGGAGCTGGGGTCATCGCCCCCACGGGTTGGGCCCCTCGAGCTGGGGTCAGGGCTCCCACGGGTTGGGCCTCTGGAGCTGGGGTCAGGGCCCGTACGGGTTGGGCCCCTGGAGCTGGGGTCAGGGCCCCCACGCGTTGAGCCCTGGAGCTGGGGTCAGGACCCGCACGGGTGGGGCCCTGGAGCTGGGGTCAGGACCACACGGGTTGGGCCCCTGGAGCTGGGGTCAGGGCCCCCATGGGTTGGGGCCCTGGAGCTGGGGTCAGGGCCTCCACGGGTTGGGGCCCATGGAGCTGGGGTCATGTCCCCTATGGGTTGGGTCCCTGGAGCTGGGGTCAGGGCCCGCATGGGTTGGGCCACTGGAGCTGGGGTCAGGGCCCCCACGGTTGTGGCCCCTGGAGCTGGGGTCAGGGCCCACACGGGTGGGCCCCTGGATCTGGGGTCAGGGCCTGCACGGGTGGGGTCCTTGGAGCTGGGGTCAGGGCCCCCAGGGGTTGGGCCCTGCAGCTGGGTCAGGGTCAAACGGGTTGGGCCCCTGGAGCTGGGTTCAGGACTGCCACGGGCTGGGCCCCTGGAGCTGGAGTCAGGGCCCGCACAGGTTGGGCCCTGGAGCTGGGGTCAGGGCCTGAACGGTTGGGCCCCTGGAGCTGGGGTCAGGCCCCGCACGGGTTGGGCCCTGGAGCTGGGGTCAGGGCCCCCACGGGTTTGGGCCTTGGAGCTGGGGTCAGGGCACCTACGGGTTGGGCCCCAGGAGCTGGGGTCAGAACCAACACAGGTTGGGCCCCTGGAGCTGGGGTCAGGGCCCCCAAGGTTGGGCCCCTGGAGCTGGGGTCATGTCCAACGCGGGTGGGGCCACTGGAGCTGGGGTCAGGGTCCCCACGGGTTGGGCCCTTGGAGCTGGGGTCAGGGCCAACACGGGTTGGGCCCCTGGAGCTGGGGTCAGGGCCAACACGGATGGGGCCCCTGGAGCTGGGGTCAGGGCCAACACGGGTTGGGCCCCTTGGAGCTGGGGTCAGGGCCCCCACGGGTTGGGCATGGCTCGCACGGGTTGGTACCCTGGAGCTGGGGTCAGGGCCTGCACGGGTGGGGTCCCTGGAGCTTGGGTCAGGGCCCCCACGGGTTGGGCCCCTGGAGCTGGTGTTAGGGCCCCCAGGGTTTGGGCCCCTGGAGCTGGGGTCAGGGCCACCACGGGTGGCGCCCCGGAGCTGGGGTCAGGGCCACCACGGGTTGGGCCCCTGGAGCTGGGGTCAAGGCCACCACGGGTTGGGCCCTGGAGCTGGGGTCAGGGCCCCACGGGTTGGGCCCTTGGAGCTGGGGTCAGAGCCCGCAGAGGTTGGCCACTGGAGCTGGCGTCAGGGCCCCACGGGTTGGGCCCCTGGAGCTGGGGTCAGAGCCCACAAGGGTTGGGCCCTTGAGCTGGGGTCAGAGGCCCCACGGTTGGGCCCCTGGAGCTGGGGTCAGGACCAACACGGGTGTGGCCCCTGGAGCTGGGGTCAAGGCCACACGGGTGAGGCCCTGGAGCTGGGGTCAGGGCCACACGGGTGGGGCCCCTGGAGCTGGGGTCAGGGCCCGCACGGGTTGGGCCCTGGAGCTGGGGTCAGGGCCCCCACGGTTGGGGCCCCTGGAGCTGGGGTCAGGCCCCCACGGGTTGGGCCCCTGGAGCTGGGGTCAAGGCCCCCACGGGATGGGCCCTGGAGCTGGGGTCAGGGCCTGCACGGGTTGGGGCCTTGAGGCTGGGGTAAGGGCCCCCAAGAGTTCGGCGCATGGAGCTGGGGTCAGGGCCGACACGGGTGGGACGCAGGAGCTTGGGTCAGGGCCCGCACGGGTGGGTCCCTGGTGCTGGGTCAGGGCCCCTACGGGTTGTACCTATGGAGCTAGGGTCAGGGCCCGCACGGGTTGGGCCCCCGGAGCTGGGGTAAGGGCCCCCACGGGTTGGGGCCCTGGAGCTGGGGTGAGGACCCACACGGGTTGGGCACCGGGAGCTGGGGTCAGGACCCACACGGGTTGGGCACCGGGAGCTGCGGTCAGGGTCCGCACGGGTTGGGCAACTGGAGCTGGGGTCATAGCCCCCATGGTTGGGCCCCTGGAGCTGGGTTCAGGGCCCGCACGGGTTGGGCAACTGGAGCTGGTGTCAGGGCCCCCACGAGTTCGGCGCCTGGAGCTGGGGAGTCAGGGCCCGCACATGTTGGGCCCCTGGAGCTGTGGTAGGGCCTCCACGGGTTGGGCTCCTGGAGCTGGGTTCAGGATGCGCACGATGGGGCTTCTGGAGCTTGGGTCAGGACCCCACGGGTGCGGCCCCTGGAGCTGGGATCAGGTCCCCCACGGGTTGGGCCCCTGGAGCTGGGGTCAGGGCCCGCACGGGTTGGGCCCGTGGAGCTGGGGTCAGGGCCCGCACTTGTTGAGTCCCTGGCGCTGGGGTTAGGGCCCGAATGGGTTGAGCCCCTGAAGCTGGGGTCATCGCCCCCACGGGTTGGGCCCCTCGAGCTGGGGTCAGGGCTCCCACGGGTTGGGCCTCTGGAGCTGGGGTCAGGGCCCGTACGGGTTGGGCCCCTGGAGCTGGGGTCAAGGCCCCCACGCGTTGGGCCCTGGAGCTGGGGTCAGGACCCGCACGGGTGGGGCCCTGGAGCTGGGGTCAGGACCCACACGGGTTGGACCCCTGAAGCTGGGGTAAGGGCCCCCATGGGTTGGGGCCCTGGAGCTGGGGTCAGGGCCTCCACGGGTTGGGGCCCATGGAACTGGGGTCATGTCCCCTATGGGTTGGGCCCTGGAGCTGGGGTCAGGGCCCGCATGGGTTGGGCCACTGGAGCTGGGGTCAGGGCCCCCACGGTTGTGGCCCCTGGAGCTGGGGTCAGGGCCCACACGGGTGGGACCCCTGGATCTGGGGTCAGGGCCTGCACGGGTGGGGTCCTTGGAGCTGGGGTCAGGGCCCCCAGGGGTTGGGCCCTGCAGCATGGGTCAGGGTCAAAACGGGTTGGCCCCTGGAGCTGGGTTGAGGACTGCCAAGGGCTGGGCCCCTGGAGCTGGAGTCAGGGCCCACACAGGTTGGACCACTATAGCTGGGGTCAGGGCCTGAACGGGTTGGGCCCCTGGAGCTGGGGTCAGGCCCCGCACGGGTTGGGCCTCTGGAGCTGCGGACAGAGCCCCCACGGGTTTGGGCCTTGGAGCTGGGGTCAGGGCACCTACGGGTTGGGCCCCAGGAGCTGGGGTCAGAACCAACACAGGTTGGGCCCCTGGAGCTGGGGTCAGGGCCCCCAAGGTTGGGCCCCTGGAGCTGGGGTCATGTCCAACGCGGGTGGGACCACTGGAGCTGGGGTCTGGGTCCCCACGGGTTAGGCCCTTGGAGCTGGGGTCAGGGCCAACACGGATGGGGCCCCTGGAGCTGGGGTCAGGGCCAACACGGATGGGGCCCCTGGAGCTGGGGTCAGGGCCAACACGGGTTTGGCCCTTGAGGCTGGGGTGAGGGCCCCCACGAGTTCGGTGCCTGGAGCTGGCGTCATGGCTCGCACGGGTTGGTACCCTGGAGCTGGGGTCAGGGCCTGCACGGGTGGGGTCCCTGGACCTTGGGTCAGGGCCCCCGCGGGTTGGGCCCTCGAGCTATGGTCAGGGCCCACACGGGTTGGGCCCCTGGAGCTGGGGTCAGGGCCACCACGGGTGGCGCCCCGGAGCTGGGGTCAGGGCCACCACGGGTTGGGCCCCTGGAGCTGGGGTCAAGGCCACCACGGGTTGGGCCCCTGGAGCTGGGGTCAGGGCCACCACGGGTTGGGCCCCTGGAGCTGGGGTCAGGGCCACCACGGGTTGGGCCCCTGTTGCTGCGGATAGGGCATCCACGGATTTGGGCCCTGGAGCTGGGGTCAGGGCGCCTACGGTTTGGGCCCCTGGAGCTGGGGTGAGAACCAATACGGGTTGGGCCCCTGGAGCTGGGGTCAGCGCCTGCACTGGTGGGGCCCCTGGAGCTGGGGTCAGGGCCCCCACGGGTTGGGCCCCTGGAGCAGGAGTCAGGCCCCGCATTGGTTGGGACCCTGAAGCTGGGGTCAGGGCCACCACGGGTGGGGCCCCTGGAGCTGGGGTCAGGGCCCGCACGGGTTATAGACTCATAGGCAGAGAACGGGAACCTCATCCTATCCCCACTCCAGGGGGAGCCATGTTCTGGGGAATGACCCAGGGCAACAATTTCCCACCCAAACAAGGACAAATCGCTGCAGATAAAATGGGTGGGAAAATCCACCCCCCATCGGAGAGATTTTAAATTGACATTTGAGAAGTATGGAGAGAAAAGGGAAAATCAGAGGCAATTAGAGAGCTGATCATTGGGGCGGGGGAGGAGAATCTCCCTGGATTTTATAGCCACGTGTGATAATGAGAGAGAAAAGGGGAAATCTTGAGAGAATGTGTGTGTGGGAGGAAGTGGCAAAAACAGGGACAGGATCCAATTAACTCACCTCCCTCCCACCCCAGGAATGTCCTGGCTGCACAGAGACAGATCTACCCCCCCAGTGACTTCCCCCCCCTGCAACTCCGGCTTCTCCTCCCCCCTCGACACCTCCGCCCTCACACCAAAGGGGGGGCTCTGCCAGCGCCTCCCCCTGAGCTCAACTCCTGCTCCTCCCCCCAGCCCGGATTGTGCCCTTTAGCGCCCCACGAACCCTGCCTCCAGCTGCCTGACCCCCCCCGCCCATCAATTTCCTGCTCTGCGCCCGCCCCTCCCACGCTCCCTGTTACTCCCCCGCCCCGCTCCAGCCCCGCCCCCAGCGCCCGGCGGAACGTTACGGCTGGTCCGGGCAGGGGGAAGGGCAGCGGCTTCAGCGGCTGTTACTGGGCATGCGCAGTGCCCGGGAGTAGCACATTGCTATAGGGAGTGATTTAATACACCGCCCCCCCCCGCCGGGCCCGGGGTCCGCCCCTCCCCCCCACACGACGGCCGGGCCCCGGCCCCCCGATCCCAGCGGGGCGGGCGGATCCTCCTGCAGCTCCACTGGGGCCGAGGCGCCTCCAAGGCTTCTCCCAGGCTCCCTGGGGCAGAATCACTTTCCCGCCCCCCAGCGCCTGTCATTCCCCGGGGGCTCCTGGTCACAATGTCCCACCGCCCTTCCCCTGCCTGCAGCTCCGGCTTCTCCCCTCCCGCCCCCGCCCCCCCCACACCAAGGGGAACCCCCGGGCCCCAGTCTCTGTCCCCACCTGGATCCCAGCGGGGCTGGGGGCAGATCCTGGCTGCAGCTGAGAACAGCGGCTCCGCTCCCGGCTCGGGCAGCTCCAGCGCTGCTGGCAGCACGTGGAGAACCAGGAAGCAGCTGTTCAGCCAGGGCTTCCGCGTCATAAATGTGCCAGAGCCCCCGCCCCCAGGAGCTGCCCCGCCCCTGAGCTGAGCCAGAGCCCCCGCCCCCAGGAGGTTTCCCGCCTCCGGGCTGTGCCAGGAGCCCCACCCCCAGGAGCTGCCCTCGCACCTGAGCTGAGCCAGAGCCCCGCCCCCAGGAGCTGCCCCGCCTCCGGGCTGTGCCAGAGCCCCACCCCCAGGAGCTGCCCTGCCCCCGAGCTGAGCCAGAGCCCGCCCCCAGGAGCTGCCCCAACCCCTGAGCTGAGCGGAGCCCCGCCCCTAGGAGCTGCCCCACCCCTGACTGAGCCGAGCCCCGCCCCCATGAGCTGCCCCGCCCCTAAGCTGAGCCAGAGCCCCGCCCCCAGGAGCTGCCCCGCCTCCGGGCTGTGCCAGAGCCCCACCCCCAGGAGCTGCCCTGCCCCCGAGCTGAGCCAGAGCCCGCCCCCAGGAGCTGCCCCAGCCCTGAGCTGAGCCGGAGCCCCGCCCCTAGGAGCTGCCCCACCCCTGAGCTGAGCCGGAGCCCCTGCCCCCATGAGCTGCCCCGCCCCTAAGCTGAGCCAGAGCCCCGCCCCCAGGAGCTGCCCCCCCCCCCGGCTGTGCCAGAGCCCCACCCCCAGGAGCTGCCCAGCCCCAGGGCTGTGCCAGAGCCCCGCCCCAGGAGCTGCTCCGCCCCTGCTCTGTGCTGGAGCCACGCCCCGAGGAGATGCCCCGCCCCCGAGCTGAGCCAGAGCCCCGCCCCCAGGAGCTGCCCGCACCTGGGATGTGTCAGAGCCCCGCCCCCTGGAATTTCCCCATGTTGGGTCTCTGAGCTTTGTTCTCCTGCCGCCTTCTTCCCAGCACCCCCTGCTCCCTTCCTGTGTCTGCAAACACCCCCCCTCCCCCGGGGCCGGCTGCAGTGCTCGCTGAGGCTGACTCCAGTGGCTGAAGTTGCCTCCATCTCTGCTTCACCTGGAGGGGGAGAGACAAAGAGAGGAGATGGTCCCAGGGTGTGAAACCAGAATCAGGGGGCAAGGAAAGAAGGACTGTTTGGAAAGGTGGGTTTTTGTGGGCGGGGGGGGTGAACCAGAGGGATTCAGAAGAAGTTGGGCAGCAGAGGCTCAGGGAAATTGAGGGGAACCTCCTGGGTGTCTCAGTGTTGGCCAGGGTTTGTACAGCACCTTGCATAATATGGGGTCTGATCTCAGTCATGGTCTGTGCAGCACCTGAGAGCCTTGATGTCTGTTTCCTGTTCACAGGCTCTGGGAATGGAGAGAGGGAAACCTCAGCACCTGAAGGTTAATGCAGCCCTGTGTGCAACCCCTGCTAGGGTGATCCGACAGCAAATGTGAAAAATTGGGATGGGGGTGGGGTTAATAGGCACCTATATAAGAAAAAGACCCAAAAATCGGGACATCTAGTCATGCTAGTCCCTGCTGTTCTCATAAGGGGTCGGCTTAGAGAGGGTTTGGCTACACTTGCAGCTGTCCAGCGCTGGGAGTTAAAGCTGTCTTCCTACAGCTGTTTAGGGAAAGCGCTGCAGTGTGGACACACTGACAGCTACCAGCACTTTGTCATGGCCACATTTGCAGGGCTGTTGGGAGTGGTGCATTATGGGCAGCTATCCCAGCATTCAAGTGGCTGCAATGTGCTTTTCAAAAGAGGAGGGTGGGGTGGAGTGTGACAGGGAGCGTGGGGGAGACAGAGCGAGTGGATTTTTGGAGCTGACACTGTGTCAGCTCCCTGCCTGGCAAGTTCAAGCCTCCTCCCCCACCCCTCTCTCATTCACTAAATGCAAATAGCTGCCTTTGTTTTTTCCTCACAGACCAGATAAGCCGCTGATCCAAAACAGACCCCCCCCCGTGCCCACCCGACTGCTTCTCTCCTCAAGCAAACACCAGCTGTGGGTGTTCCAAAGGGATCCCCCTGCCTCTGCTCATTCACTGCAAACAGTAACTGTGTTTGGTTTTTAGATAAGCAGCTCCGGGAGCCTTGAGCTCACACCAAAACAAACAGAGGCATCACACCAAAACAAAGAGCGTTATCTCTACTTAAAAGCATTATGGGAAGGTTCCGGAGGTCAGTGACAGCGTAGTAAGATTAATCACTGTTTACACTGGCACCCCAGCGCTGCATCACCAGCTCTGTTCTCTTTATTCCTCTCGTCGAGGTGGAGTACATCCAGCGCTGTAGCCAGGGAGATACAGCGCTGTATGTGCCTTGCCAGTGTGGACGGGGAGTAAGTTACAGCGCTGTAAAGCCACCACCTGCACTGTAACTCTCCAGTGTAGCCAAGGCCTGAGTTGTAGTAATAATAGCAGCCAAGAATCCGGTGGCACCTTCTAGACTAACAGACGTATTGGAGCATGAGCTGTCGTGGGTGAATACCCACTTCGTCAGATGCAACAATAGTCCCATATGGGCTAGTGGTCAGGATTCCTGGTTTTCACCCAGGTGGCCTGGGTTCAACTTCTGGTGTGGGAAGAGTGCAGAGCTTTTGCCCAGAGTGGAGGCAGGAAATGAAAGGAACAGGAAGGGATCCTGCCAGCAGTGGAGTTAGACAGTGTAGGGAGGAGACCCCAGAAGTGGGGGTGGGGCAGTGGTTTGTGGGGAGATGAGGGAAGGATCCCAGCAGTGCGGGAAGTTGACAACCTGGAGAGCACAGGCCTGGAATGGGGACCTGGAAGAGTGAATGTGTCCCTCTAAACCCATCAACTGCAGACTAGGCAGGCTTGGAAAAATTGTGTATTTGTTGGTAAATGTCAATTTCTGTGTAAACATACAACCCAATGGCGAAATATTTCCATCAATAATCCTCAAAATTGACAGATGGGCAAAGTAAGAAACATGCTGCTTGAGAACTTATCATGTTGTAGGAGCAGCAGTGATCTGTATGCTCTGTATAACCTGTATGCTCAAAAGGTCTGTTAAACTCCCCCAGCTTGTGTCCTTTCCCTCTTTGAATGCCTGTGAAGTGGCTTTCCCACTCTCCTTTGTACCTCCAGTGAATGCCCTTCACCCGGCCCATCTGGCCAGTGGTTCGCTGTGTTACATTCTATTGCACCTCAGGGAGACTGATCTTCATCGCACCGTCCATCGCTGCGCTGTGGGACACTTACCTTAAAGGATCCTGACATCTCCACTGCCAGGCCTGTCCTGGGAGCGTGAGTATGAGTGTGACACCCTCCCCCATACCTTCTTTTGAGCTTAGCTATCAAGCTAATAAATGTGCTGCTTTCTGCCAAACTCGGGGGGGGAGGGGCATTATTAGTCCTCTCTAAGCTTACTAACTGACCCAATTTTGGGTAACACAAGCAACATTGTTTGATCTGTTATTGTACCAAAGGGGGAGATGGTTGTCTATAAAGGAGGGTAAAGACTAAATGCCTCTGATGAGAATGGGATTTGAACCCATGCAGGCAGAGCATAATGAGGTAGCAGTCCATCACCTTAACCACTCGGTCACCTCATCTGAGCTGTCAAAAAACGGACAGGAGGAGAAATCTAAGGCCGGCAGAGATAGGGACACTAAGGAGTTTTTAAATACTAAGCGTAAGCAGGGTCTGAATGAGCTCCCCTCTCTCACCTAGTGAGGAGCTGGGGAAAGACTTCAGGAACAGACCGTGTTTGCATAGACACACCTACTCTGCCTAGCTATGCAGCATGATGGGGCCGCTTCCCCAAAATGACCAGTTTGGGATGGTCTTGGGTTACAAATCACTTTAGGATTGAGTGGAATGAAATGTTATTCTCCTTCCTGTATGAGTGAAGGGCAGCAGAACATACCTAGTCCGTCCTGATGGAGGGGTAGGTGAGTGAGGAATAGCTTTTATTGGACTGCAGAGAAGTGATTGAGGATGTCACCCTAAACCAGTGGTCCCCAAACATTTCACATTGTGCCCTCTTAGCCATGGCTGTGGCCCCTCGGAAGCCACGGTCAAGAACTGGGGCTGGGAGGAGTGGGGCTGTTGCTTGCTGGGGAGAGGGGTGCGGACAGGGGTAAAGGGGTCGACGCCGGGCTGGGAGCCAGAGTCTCAGGCTGAGGGTGGGGTTGGGGAAGAGCTGTGGCAGAGTGGTGCTCCCTCCCTGCCCTCTATGTGGGCTGGCTCAGGTCCTGAGGTGCCCTCATGAATGTTCCTCTGTGTCCCCCTAGGAGTCGCACCCCACATTATGGGGACCACTGAACCCTACTCGCTAAGCCGGGGCTAGTGATACCAAACCCCCGGGAAAGGGAGAACAAGTGTGGGGGCCCCAGCACCAGAACCATGCCCCTACCTTCTGTCTGTGGCTCTACCCCCTTCCACCCATGGCCCCATCCACTGTCACTTCTGTTCCACCCCTTCCCCCACCAGCCCCACCCTATCACTCCTTTACCCCTGCCCCGCTGTGGCCCTGAGACCAGAGAAGCTCTGTGCCCCTGCTGCAGCCCCCAGGCTGTAGCAGGGAGTGGGAGCTCCTCCAGCCCTGGGGCTGACATAGGGGAGACTTTTCCAGGGGGACCTAACTTGGCCAAGGCCCCTGATCATGGGCCCCACTGTCCCCTTGGCAGTGCAAGGTTTGGGGAGGCTGAGCCCCCTTGTCATAAACAGATAGCTAAGGGTTAATGTTCTTTTACCTGTAAAGGGGTAACACCAGTAACCTAAAACACCTGACCAGAGGACCAATCAGGAAACAAGACTTTTTCAAATCTGGGTGGAGGGAAGTTTGTGTGTGAGTTCTTTGTTCTTTGTCTTGTGTCTGTGGCGTCTCGGCTATGAGAGTGATTTTTCTATCTCCTGCCTTTCTAATCTTCTGTTTCCAAGTTGTAAGTACAAAGATAATAAGACAATAAGTTTATATTGTTTTTTTTTTGTATTTACATGTGTATAGTTGCTGGAATGTTTAAATTGTATTCTTTTTGGATAAGGCTGTTTATTCATTTTTTTCTTTTAAGCAAATAACCCTGTATTTGTCACCTTAATACAGAGAGACCATTTTTATGTCCTTTTCTTTCTTTTTATATAAAGCTTTCTTTTTAAGACCTGTTGGATTTTTTCTTTAGTGGGGACTCCAGGGAATTGAGTCTGCAGCTCACCAGGGAATTGGTGGGAGGAAGAAGTCAGGGGGAAAATCTCGTTGTGTTAGATTTACTAGCCTGACTTTGCATACCCTCTGGGTAAGGGGGAAGAGAGATTAGCTATCTTGGTACTTCTATTTCCAGGACTGGAAACAGGGAGGGGGGAGTCCCTCTGTTTAGATTCACGGAGCTTGCTTCTGTATATCTCTCCAGGAACCCAGGGAGGGAACACCTGGAGGGGAGGAGGGGGAAGGGAAATGGTTTATTCCCCTTTGTTGTGAGACTCAAGGCATCTGAGTCTGGGGGACCCCCCCGGAAAAGGTTTTGGGGAGACCACAGTGAGCCAGGCACTGTATAAATCCCTGGCTGGTGGCAGCTTTACCAGGTCCAAGCTGGTAACTAAGCTTGGAGGTTTTCATGCTAACACCCATATTTTGGACGCTAAGGTCCAAATCTGGGAAAAAATGTTATGACACCCCTCCCCCCTGAGCCTCCATTACGAGCCGCCCAGGCTACCACTGCTCAGTGTGTGGCCAGTCTCTGTGTTTTCTGCTGCTCGTTCTGGGGAGCCTGGCCGGCCTTAGGGGTGGTGCCCCCCAATAGCCGCCCAGGGCTCCAGGGGTCAAAGGGCACCGTGTGGCAGTGCAAAGGTGCTCACTGCTCTCCCCTGCCCCAATGCTCCTCCATGGGTCCATAGAGGTTTGAGGGGAGTAAGGAGCAACCCTATGTGCTCCATGCGTCCTGGTCACTTTTCCCACTTGGGCTGTGCTGTGAGGGGAGCATCAGAAGCTGCTGCTCTCTGCCCTCCCGCTATGCAGCCCGGCTGAGGAAAGTGACCTGGATGCAGGGAGCTCGGATGATCTCACTTCTTGCCCCCACAGCCTCTAGGGGTGCCCAGATGAGCAGCGTTCCAGGGAGGAGTGGGGGGCAGCAATGCCAGCTGCTCCATGCACACAGGTCAGTCTCCCCATGTGGGTGCAGGAGGGGGTGCCAGGGTTTCTGTGATGCCTATTCTATCAATATCATCACTCAATACCAGGCACTCAAATTCACCAGTCTTAGTACTTAGACGTTTAGCGTTTGTATTTAAGCACTTCTAAAATGTGTCCCATTTTAGCTGTCTGCTATTACATGATGTAATTGAGGGAGACTCTTTCATTTCACTGTTTCTCATCAGAACCTACCTGTACATTATCATCTTCCATCCTCTCCACCTTACTAGGCTATAGAGAATCCCTGTGAATAGTTCCTCTCCTAACGGATGTCTCTGTCTGAACCCTGTGCTCCTCAGCGCCTGTCGGCTTTCCCCAGCTCTGAGGCTGTGTCTACACCGCGCACCTTACCATGGTGCAGCTGTGCCACTCTAACTATGCCATTGTAAGGTGCGCTGTGTGGCCGTCCTTATCGCTGGGAGAGAGCTTCCCCGGCAACAAAGCCAAACTACCTCCAATGAGGGGCAGGAGCTTCGTCACCGGGAGCACAGCTCCACCTATGAAGCGCTGTTCACACTGCCGCTTTTCATGGCTCAAATTTTGGCATTCGGGGAGTGTTTTTTCTCACCGCAGAGAGACAAAATTTTTAGCAACAAAAGCCAAAATTAAAAAAAACTCCTCTGCAACCTATTTAATTTTACCTTTATACAACCTTTATACTGCCTCCAGTTCTGGTGTCCTCATTTGAAAAAGATGTTGTGAAATTGGAGCTAGGGCAGCAAAGAGCCACCAAATGTTCTGAGGGCTGGAGAAAAATGCCTTCCAGTGAGCTATTGATAGAGCTCAACCTGTTTAGCTTATCAAAAGAAGATTGAAAGGTGATTTCATTGAAATGTTGACGTGCCTTAATGGAGAGAAAAGATTGGGTATTTACGGGCTCTTGAATGGAGCAGAGAAAGGCATAACAATTGCCAATGGCTGGAAAGTGAAAAGAGACAAATTCATATTACAACTGAGGCACAATAGTCAACAGCGAGGATGATTCACCACAGGAGCAAGCTACCAAGGAAAGTGGTGGATTCACCATCTCCTGATGTCATTTAATGAAGACTAGATGCCTTTCTGGAATGTGTTTGCCCCCAAAGTAGCTGTTATGTCATACAGGAGGCCTGTGATATGCAGGTTAGACGCTCTAATGGTTTCTTCTGACCATGAAGTCGACTAATTTCTGAAAAACTGAGTGTAGCATTGGGAGCAGCGTCTGATGTTTTCCTGTCTAGCCGGCTTGCTGCCTAGAACGAACGCTCCTTGAGTAGGGTGATCCACAGGGAGTAGCTCAAACCTCCAAAGTGCCTGGCCAGGGGCAGGACATTAGCCCAGCAAGGGAGGGGTGTGGCAGTGACATCACAAAGGCCTTTTGCAGGATCTCAGACTATTGGTCAAAGGTGGTGGGGAGGTGGTGACCTCACAGAGAGATGCTGACATCAGCCAGGCAGGACAGGGGCGAGGGGCCAGGGAAACCTCAGAGACCTCTGTGGCTTTGCTTCAGCACGTTTCCTTCTCCAGGTCTCTCTTTGAGGACTGAGAGATTATTTGGGGTCATGGACGTGAGCGCCAGGAGGAACCTCTTTCGAGTTTCCTCCTTCCCTTGTAGTGATTTTACTAGAAAACAGCCGTCCCTGTTTAGAAGGTAAGAGCCTCCTGGAGGTTTGAAACCTGTTCAGTCTGATCTATCTGGTGACAAGTGAATTCTAGGCATGAAAAACACGAGCTTAAGGAGGCAGAATTTTATTGCGCACATGGGATTTTGTCCCTTAGAATCGCTGGGTACATTAGGGTTTGTCCTTTTTGTTTCACCTCTTCCTCCATCCCTCCCTCCTCTTCTTCTCGTGCTTCTTTTGTCCTTTCTCCTGTTCCCTTCCCAACAACAGGACGGAGGTGTGTGTGTGTGTGTTGCAGGGAAGTCCTCTGCAGCTCCCACTATGGAAGGTCCACCCAAAAATGTGGGACTGAAATAGTGCTCGGGCAGTGATCCCCACCGGTGACCTGGGCCATCCTTTGGGCTCTCTGGTGAGAACCCTCAGCCTCCCGTCCTCAGTCTCTACCCTGATTGGTTGAGCAGGGGGTTATTGACAGGGAGGAGACTCAGGTCCTTGTTGTTCTCTTTTAAGATCAAGTAAATAAGTCAGAACCAGTTCTATCTTTGATTAATTTTGCTGCTTCTCTGCATTAATTGTCTCTGAGCAGTTGATGATTCTCTCTAACATTGCAGTTCTCCTCAAATACTTGCTGAATAATTACTGTCACTGTTGTTGGTCTGGAGCTCATCTGAGAGCACAGTATTCAGGTCATTCAATGTCTGAAATTCAAGATCCGATGGTTTGTTTGAAAATCAGGGCTCTTGGGTCCTATTCCCAACACTGCCTCTGACGGGCTGTGTGACCTAAGACAAGTCAATTCTCCTTTCTCAGCCTTAGCTTCTCCCTCTTTCAAGTAGGGATAATAATGATCCGCTCTTACCTACCTCATGGTGGGTGAAAGATGCGGATCCATTTGGGAGTGTCACTAGAAGTAGTGTATAATATGAAGTTTCCCATCATGTTTACTCAGAGCAGATTATGACATAATAGATTAGCTGAAATAGTCTATTTTATTTGTATTTTTTTATTTTGAAATTGTTAATAGTAGCAACGACTTAGCTCAGATTGAAGCATCTTATCTAATGGTTGAGATGTAAGTGTCTCCTCTTTGTGTGCGAGGAGACAATTTAACACACTCTGACAAAGAGGAGATGCTTTTGTTTTGCAACAAAATATTTTTGCAAAGATCTTTCATCCCACTTGTTATGATTTTGAGAAACAAACTGGTTTAGTCTAAATGGGATTTTCGGACAGAAACGGTTTGAATGAAATTTTCCCACCATCTCGATTCCTGGGCTCTGGGGTGTTTTCATCTGTTAGAACAGGAGTCAGAACTGGTTGCTTCTCTTTCTGGCTCTGCCATCGCCTTGTTGTGTAGGCCTTGGGTAGGTCACTTCCCTTCTCCCATCTGTCCAATCGAAACAAGAACAGTTCTCGAACTATGGGCAGTTTAGAGCCCAAGTGAGATAAGGGGCGTTAAAGCCCTCTGTGAATGAGAAAGGGGAGTTTCACAGTGTTTAGCACCAAGGAATTCTAAAGTTTGCTAAAATGTCTAGTCTGTGGAAACAAGAAATGGTCGGGGCCAAACTTATTAACCACTGCCTTTTTAAAGCCCATTCAAAGATGTGAGTCCCTATCTTTTAGGTACCTGTGGTTCTTTGCCAGCAGCAGAGAAGAGGTTCCTGTCTCCGTTTTTGTGGCCCAACCAGGTGTTGTGCCCCAGTTCTTGTCTGAGACCCCTGAAAAAGAACTTCTTCCCATCCATGAACAAGACAGGACCTATCTTTCAAAGGGGAACAAAAAGACCTCTGGGACTTACAGACTAGCTAGCCTGACTGCCATAGCTGGAGAGATCCTGCAATACATTCTTAAACACTCAGTTTGTCAGCAGCACCTACAGGATGATTTGGTTCTTATGACTAGTGAGCGTGGAATTGTCAAGAACAAATCATTCCAAACCAATCCTCTTTCCTTCTTTGGCAGGGTTCTGGGCCTGGTAGAGGTGAGTAAACAATAGATGGGATCTAGCTTGGTGTTATTAAGGCTTTTGACACAGTCCCATAGGACATTCTCAGAAGCAAACGAGGGAAATGTAGTCCAGCTGCAATCAGTGTAATGTGGGTGCAGAGCTGCTTGAAAGCCAAGACTCCAGGAGCCCTTCTCCATGTTTAGCTGCCCAACGGGGAGGGTGAATCTAGTGGGTCTGGCAGGGATCAGTCCGGTGTCAGGTACTATTCTATATTTTCATGAATGATTTGGAAAATGGAGTGGAGAGCATGCTCCTAAAGTTTACAACTGACACCAAGCACTTTGGAGCACAGGATTGAAATTCAAAACACCCTTAACAAATTGGAGACTTGGTCTTCTTGAGCCAAACTCCATGGTTAGGGCTCTCTCTCTGCACTGGGCTGAAGTGAAACCCCAGAGCCAAGCACTCCTCCTGGGCAGTGAGCTCCGACCTTGATTGGTCAGATGCTGCTTAGCACTGTCAGAGCAGCTTTTGCTGGGGGATTCTCCCAGCACTTTCCAATAGCGGGAAAGTATGAAATCCCCATTTGACTGCTGGGGACAGAGCCCGAGAGTGGGGAGCAACTTGCCCAAAGTCCCCAGGCAAAGGAAAACAACCAGCAGAGGAACCAATAGGAAACCCAGCAATGGAACTCAGGAGTCCTGGGGGTGTGCTATGGTGACCAGATGTCCCAATTTTATAGGGACAGTCCGAATTTTGGGGTCTTTTTCTTATCTAGGATCCTATTACCCCTCACGCCGTCCCGATTTTTCACACTTGCTGTCTGGTCACCCTAGGATGTGCACATGTGTGGGTCCCAGCTGCTCCCTGCCCCCCTCATTGAAGCAGATGTGCAGGGTTACTGCCCTGGGAAGTGCAGGGCACCAGTGGATGTGGGGTTGGCTGGAGGTAGGGTCTGGCTTCAGGCAGGGCAAGGGCTGCGGGGCTGGCTGGCTTCAGGCAGGGGGGTGCATCAGGGGTTGGCTGGAGACAGGGCAGGGAGGATGCGGCTGGTGCAGGCAAAGCAGAAGGTGCAGGGCTGGCTGGAGACAGAGG
Organism: Gopherus flavomarginatus; assembly: GCF_025201925.1. Taxonomy (NCBI): domain Eukaryota; kingdom Metazoa; phylum Chordata; order Testudines; family Testudinidae; genus Gopherus; species Gopherus flavomarginatus. Next base: position 190,550 of record NW_026114632.1, on the reverse strand, counting down.
CTGACTGCCGGCAGGGCAGGGCAGGGGGTGCAGGGCTGGCTGCAGGCAGGGCGTGGGGCAGGGCCGGTGCAAGGAAGTTTCATGCCCTAGGCGAAACTTCCACCTTGCACCCTCCCCCCCCGCACCTCTGCCCTGAGGCGCCTCACCCGTGGCAGCTCCCCCCTCCACCCTGAGGCTCCCCTCTTGTGGCAACTCTCCTGCTCTGCCCTGCGGCACCCCCCTCGCCCGAGCTCACCCCTGCTCTGAGCACGAGCACCCCGAGCACGCCATGGCCGCTTCACTTCTCCCACCTCCAAGGCTTGCGGCGCCTAAGCCTGCCAGGCAGTCAAGCACCCTCCTCTGAGCCACAGCAGCCCTGACAGTTGACAATAGAGGCACCTTAACCCCTGAGTTCCTTCAGTGTGTCCCCCTCGGGGGTCCAGCTCCGATCACCAGATACTCGGGGTATGTCTATACCACCTGCCGAATCGGTGGGCAGCGATCGATCCAGCGGGGGTTGATATATCACGTCTAGTGTAGATGCAATACATTGAGTGCTCTCCCCTCGCCTGCTGTACTCCAGCTCGGTGAGAGGCGCAGGCAGAGTCTACGGGGAGCTGCAGCAGTCGACTCACCGTGACTGTGACATTATAAGTATAATCTAATATCTCATTGAAAGGTGACAGGGCCAGAAAGAGTTAATTAACTCACCTCACCGACTGACCTGACCCGTGGGTGAACCTTAAAAACTGGTTAACAAGATATGTAAATGAACAGAGCTTTGAAATGCAAGTCTGCAGTGTTAGAGGTAGGAGGGGAGATGTTTGCTCAGGTCTTGTGATGTCAGCAAACAAGTCTTGTCTATTGCTATAGTTTTAATTCAAAGAGCAAAAAAAGAATATTAACATTTATGATGATACTTGAGTGAAATAGTATTATTGTCTGTGTCTCTTTGAAGGTTGTGGTAATCTGTATCTGAACTGTTTGATGGATGTACTAATTACCAGGATGTTTGGAAGAAGAGTTAAGCCTATTGTTTTCTCAGGCTGAAAGGCTGCTGGAAATGTTTAAGAACCTGGGACGCGATCCTTCTTCATCTCAGATCTGCTTTGGGTTTCAAGAGGGGGAAACCTTAAGCCACAAGGATTGAGATCCCCAGTCATTGACTGGAGCCACCCTGAATATGGACATTGGATTATAACCTATGGACTATTTCTGAAAGGACTTTTGGCAACTACAAGCTCATCTCTACTTTGTATCTGAACCTCAAAAATTGAATTCAAGTCTATATGTCTATTAATCTTTTAACCAACACTCACTCTCTCTCTTTTCTTTTCTAATAAATTTTAGCTTAGTTAATAAGAATTGGCTATAGCATGTATTTTAGGTAAAATCTAAGTTATAATTGAACCTGGTTATGTGGCTGATCCTTTGGGATCGGAAGTATCTTTTCTTTTATATGATGAAGTAAGATTTTCAGGAATCATCATCATATCTAACAGGTGTGTCTGGACGGAGGCCTGAGGCTGGGTACTTTAAGGGAACTGCGTGGTTTAAACTTCTAAGTAACCAGTGAGATACTACAGAAGCTGTTTTGTGCTGGCTTGGTAAATCTAAGTATCGAAATAACCAGCAGCGTTTGGGATTTGTCTGCCCTGTTTTGTTTGCAATTCACTCTGATTGAGTGAGCTGAGCTGGCTCCCGCGGGCAGCACCGTCACACCTACAGCCAGGCTGCAGAGGTCCGGGGGATCTTAGGGGCCTTGGGGTGCACAGATACCTATGTCCAGGCCATAGCGGTCCCTGGGGGGCTTAGAGAGTTTGGGGGGGACACAGATACCAATCTCCATGCTCTAGGGGTCCCATGGGGGCTTAGAGGGTTCGTGGGGGGCACATATTCCTACATCCAGGCTGTAGGGTTACCAGGGGGGCTTAGGGGGTTAGTGGGGGGCAAAGATACCTACGTCCAGGCTGGAGGCATCCTGGGAGTCTTAGGGGATTTGTGGGGGCCAAAGACACCTATGTCCAGGCTGTAGGGGTACCAGTGGGTTTTAGGGGTTCGAGTGGGCACAGATACGTATGTCCAGGCTGTATCGTTCCCAGGGGGGGGTAGAGGTTTTGTGAGGGGCACAGATATCTACGTCCAGATTGTAGATGTCCCGGGAGGGGGGGGTTAGGGGGGTTGTGGGAGTGGAAATACCTATGTCCAGGCTGTAGGGGTTCCTGGGGGCTTAGAGGGTTTCTGAGGGGCACATATACCTACGTGCACACTGGAGTGTCGCAAGGGGCTTATGGAGTCTATATGGGGTAAAGATACCAATGTTCTGGCTGTATAGGTCCCTCGGGGGCTTAGGGGGTTTGTGGGGCCACAGATACCTAAGTTCAGGCTGGAGGGATCTCTGAGTGTCTTAGGTATTTGGTGGGAGGCACAGATACCTACGTCCAGGCTGCAGGGGTCTCGGAGGGGCTTAGGGTCTGTCACGGAGTGTGGGGGAGTCCGGTCCTGCACCCCTCTTCCTGGGACTCACAGTGGCTCTCAGCCAGCCAGTAAAACAGAAGGTTTATTGGACAACAGGAGCGAAGGATACAGCAGAGCTTGGAGGCACAAGCAGGACCCCACAATCAAGTCCTTCTAGGGGTTCAGGAAACTTAGTTCCCAGTTTGGGAATCCCTGAATTCCAACCACCCAGACCAAAACCGAAACTGAACTAACCCAACTCCCTCCAGCTGGCCATTTCCTGTGTCCAGCTTCCCGGGCAAAGGTGCTGACCCCTCCCCCCGCCTAGCTCAGGTTACAGGCTGAGCACGTGTCCAGTCCTAAAGTCACCCCCTGCTCTCCCATCCCCCACACAGACAGTCCCTACTCCATCACAGCACCGTGTGGCCACACTGGTTAATGCCCAGAACATTTCCTGCATGGAGCAACAGTGACACTGTGTGGCCATGCAGGGAAATGCACAGAGCATTTCCTGCATGGAGCAACAGTGATTCCATGTGGCCACGCAAGGTAATGCACAGAGCATCACGCCTATGTAGAGGCTGTAGAGATATCTGGGGGGCTTAGGGGTCGTGGGGGGCACAGATAGCTACGTCCAGGCTGGAGACATTCTGGTGGGCATTAGGGGCTTCATGAGGGGCACAAATATCTACGTCAGGGCTGGAGAGGTCCCTGGATGGCTTAGGGGGTTGTGGTGAGCATAGATACATACGTCCACGCTGTAGTGGTCCCTGGGGGTTTAAGGAGTTGGTAAGGGTCACAGAAACCTACGTATGGTCTGGAGGGGTCCCTGGGGGACTTAAGGGTTTGTGGTTGCGCAGATACCTACGTACCGGTTGAAGGGGGCCCTGGGGAGATTAGGGGGTTTGTGTGGCGTACACATAGCTATAACCAGGCTGGTGGGGGCCCTATGGGTCTTAGAAGGCTGGTGATACCTATGTAGGGACTGGAGAAGTCCTGGGGAGGGCTTTGGGGGTTCCTGGAAGTCACAAATATCTACGTCCAGGCTGGAGGAGTTCTGGGGGTATTAGGGAGTTGTGCGGGGGCATAGATACCTATATCGAGGCTGTAGGGGTCCTGGGGTTGCTTTGGGGCATTTTGGGGTACAGATACCTACTTCTATGCTGTAGGGGTCGCTGGGAGGATCAGTGGGTTCGTGAGGGTGCACAGATATCTACGTCCGGTCTATAGGGATCCTGGGGGGGGGCTTAGGGGTTTGTAAGGGGCACAGATACATTCATCCAGGCAAGAGGGGTCCTAGGGACCTTAGGGGGTTCATGCTGGGCACAGATACCTGCGTCTAGGCTGGAGGGGTTTTGGGGGTCTTAGGAGGGTTGTGTGGGCACAGATACCTATGTCGATGCTGGAGGGGTCCTGTCATGTCTTAGCGGATTCAGTGGGGTCAGAGATACCTACATCTAGGCTGGAGGGGTTCCGGGGGGGTTAGGTGTGTTTGGGGGGGGAACAGATACCTACATCCTGATGGTAGGTGGCCCTGGGTAGCTTAGGCGGTTTTTGTCGGTCACAGATACAAACATCCATGCTGTAGGGGTCCCGAGGGACTTTGTGGGGCTCTAGGGGTCACAGATACCTACCTACAGTCTGGAAGGTTCCTGTGGGTATTAAGGGGTGTGTGGGGCATACAGATGCCTACATCTGGGCTTGTGGGTTCCCTGGGGAGCTTAGAGGTTTGTGGAGAGCACAGATACCATTATCCAGGCTAGATGGGTCCTGGTGGGATTAGGGGGTTGTGGGGGGCACAGATACCTATGTAAGCAGAAGCAGGATGAACTCTACCCTCACATCTGGTGGTGAATTATGGCAAGTGTGGAAAAGGATTTCAGGGTCTGATCATGTTTGCATAGACACACCCACCGTGCGTGACACAGCCACGGCAGCCTGGGATGGTTACTTTGGCAGCTATGGTATCCCCAGTTTATTTGTTGTTGGGGTGTGAGATGTAGAGTGTTGTCACCCTGATTGTGTGGATGAGGAACTGTGAAACAGCTTTGAGACAGGGATTCTCACCATCAGTTGAGTGGCACTCACTAGACAAGGGAGTGGGCTCCTTGGATGAGCCAGAAACACCAATTACATCTTCTTCTCTTTTAACAGTTGAACAGTAGAGCTGGTTGTTGAGTTTCTTAATAACTGAAGATCCAGATTCCTGAGCTGAAGTCATTGAAGTGCTGTGTTAAATAGTGGGGGAGTTTGAAACAATATTGCAGAGCAGCTGATGGAGAAGAGCAGTTTGTGGAACACTTAGAATGGCTCATGGAGTGAAGTAAGCTAAGCAGTTTTTGGAGACAGCTGGCGCAGATCACAGGTTGGCTGGTGGAGCAGAGCAGCTGGTGGACTGAGCTGAGCAGTTTGTGGGAAAGGCAGAAGCAGAATCCCACGGAGAGGCAGGGCAGACAGCAGTGGACCACGTAAGGTGCCCCTTTCTACCCAGCCTGGCAGGGGGGAAAACCCGGCAGATAGACTCTTGAACTCTGGGGCTGCGGGACTGTGGGTGATTATGGGGTTGCTGGAGTCTTGAAATATTTGAGGTATTGTACTTTGGAGTCTTGGGGTGATTTGGAGATTGCTAGATTCTAGAGCCCAGAGAAAAGGACACGGCCTAGTTGACGTGTTTTCCAAATTTAATGCTATGTTGTTTATCTCACGTTATTAAACATTTTCTGCTATACCCAGATTCTATGATTGCGAGAGGGGAAGTATTGCCTCTTTGAGGCACCTAGGGGTGTGTATGTAAAATTTTCCCATGTCACTGGGTGAGGGCTCGATCTGGTTTGCATTACGTAATGGGGAAGAGACCCCTATGTATTGAACCAAGTCCTTGCTGCTATCAATTCAGCCTGGCAGATGGGTTCCACCTATGTCCAGGCTGAAGGGGTCCCTGGGGGTTTTAGGGGGTTCCTGGGGGGCACAGAGATCTAGGTCCAGGCTGTAGGGGTCCCTGGGGGGCTCAGGGGTTTGGTGGGGGGCACAGATACCTACGTCCCAGCTGCAGGGGTCCCAGAGGGGCTTAGGGGGTGTCATGGAGTGTGGTGGAATCTGGCCCTGCACCCCTCTTCCAGGGACACACAGTGACTCAGCCAGCCAGTAAAACAGAGGGTTGTTTTGGCCAACAGGAACGAAGGATACAGCAGGGCTTTGGGGCACAACCAGGACCCGTCAGTCGAGTCCTTCTGGGGGTTCAGGAAGCTTAGTTCCCAGTTTGGGATTCTCTGAATTCCAACTACCCAGCTCCAAACCAAAACTGAACTAACTCCCTCCAGCCGACCCCTTCCTGTGTCCAGCTTCCCGGGCAAAGGTGCTCACTCTCTCAGCCCTGCCTAGCTCGAGTTACAGGCTTAGGTCCTGTCCCTCACCTAAAGTCACCCCCTGCTCTCCCATCCCCCACACAGACAGTCCCCACTCCATCACAGTAATGCCCAGAGCATTTTGCGCATGGAGCAACAGTAACACTGTGTGGCCACGCAGGGTAATGCCCAGAGCATTTCCCCTGTGGAGCAACAGTGACACCATGTGGCCACGCAGGGTAATGCACAAAGCATTTCCCCGCATGGAGCAACAGTGACACCGTGTGGACACACAGGGTAATGCACAGAGCATTTTCCCGCATGGAGCAACAGTGACACCGTGTGGCCACACAGGGTAATGCACAGAGCATTTCCTGCATGGAGCAACAGTGACACCGTTTGGCCACACAGGGTAATGCACAGAGCATTTCCTGCATGGAGCAAGAGTGGCACCGTGTGGCCACTCAGGGTAATACACAGAGCATTTCCTGCATGGAGCAACAGTGACACCGTTTGGCCACACAGGGTAATGCACAGAGCATTTCCTGCATGGAGCAAGAGTGGCACCGTGTGGCCACGCAGGGTAATACACAGAGCATTTCCCCGCATGGAGCAACAGTGGCACCGTGTGGCCACGCAGGGTAATGCACAGAGCATTTCCTGCATGGAGCAACAGTGACACCGTGTGGCCACACAGGGTAATGCACAGAGCATTTCCTGCATGGAGCAACAGTGGCACCGTGTGGCCACACAGGGTAATGCACATAGCATGACACCTACGTGAAGGCTGTAGAGATCCCTCGAGGGCTTACGGGGGTTCGTAGGGTCACAGATACCTACATCCAGTATGGGCGGGACCCTGGGAGAGTTAGGGGGGTTGTGAGGGGCATAGGTACTTGTGTCCAGGCTGTAGAGGTCGTGGTGGGGATTAAAGGCTTCCTGGAGGACAGCAATATCTACGTCCAGGCTGAAGGGGTCCCTGGACGCTTAGGGGGTTGTGGTGAGCACAGTGATCCCTGGGGGTATAGGGACTTGGTGAGGGGCACAGATACCTATGTATGTCCTGGAGGGGTCCCTGGGGGGGGGGCTTAGTGATAGTGTAGGAGACACAGATACCTACGTCCAGGCTATAGGCAATCTGGGGGGGCTTAGGGCTTTGGGGGGGCACAGATACCTACATCCAGGCTGAAGGGGTCCCGGGGGGCTTAGGTCGTTTGTGGGGAGGGGCACAGATATGTACATCCAGGCTGGAGAGGTTCCGGAGAGGATTAGGGGTTTTTGCGGATGGCAGAGATACCTATCTCCATACTCTAGGGGTCCCGGGGGGCTTAGGGTGTTTTTGGGAGGCACAGATATTTATGTCCAGGTTGGAGTGGTTCCTGGGGGGTTTAGGGAGTTCCTGGGGGGCACAGATACCTAGGTCCATGCTGTAGGGGTCCCTGGGTGGATTAGGGGTTTTCTGGGTGGCAGAGATACCTACGTCTAGGCTGTAGGGGTCCCTGGGAGGCTTAGGGGGTTTGTGGGGGGCAGCGATACCTACTTCCAGGCAATAGGGCTTCCAGGGGGAATTAGTGTGTTGGGGGGGCACAGATACCTAGGTTTAGGCTGGAGGGTTCCCGGGGGGGGGCTTAGGCCGTTTGTGTTGGGCACAGATATCTGCATCCAGGCTGGAGGGGTCCCTGGGGGGCCTAAAGCGGTTTCTGGTGGGCACAGATAACTACCTCCAGGCTAGAGGGGTTTCTCGGCACTTAGAGGTTGTGGGGGGCACAGATACTTCCATCCAGGCTGGAGGGTCCCTGGGGGGCTTAGCGGGTTCATGTGGGGCACAGATACCTAAGTCCAGGCTGGATGGGTCCAGGGGGGGCTTATGGGGTTCAGGGAGCACAGATGCTTATCTGTAGGCTATAGGGGTCCCTGGTGGGCTTAGGGGGTTTTGGGGGGGGCCCAGATACCTAAGTCCATGCTGTAGGCGTCCCTACAGGTGCTTATGGGTTCGTGGGGTGCACAGATACTTATGTCCAGTCTGGAGAGGACAGGGGGGGTTGGGGTTTCATGAGGGGCACAGATACGAACCTCCAGGCTGTAGGAGTCCCAGGGAGGCTGTGGGGGTACAGATACCTACATCTAGTCTGGAGAGGTCCTGGGGGTTATAGGGGGTTTGTGGGGGGCACAGATACCTAGGTACAGGCTGTTGGTGTCCCGAGGAGATTAGGCGGTTCACTGGGGGCTCAGATACATCCAGGCTGGATGTGTCCCGAGGAGCTTAGGGGGTTTGTGGGGTGCTCAGACACCTGTGTCCAGGCTGTAGGGATCCCTGGGAGGTTAGAGGTTCGTGGGGGTCACAGATAGGGACTTCCAGGCTGAAGGGGTCGCTGGGACGTTTAGGGGGTTTGTGGGAGTACAGATACCTACGTCCAGGCTAAAGGGGTAATGGGGGTGCTTAGGGAATCGGGGCGGACACAGATACCTACGTCCAGGGTCTAGGGGTCCCGAGGGGATTGGGGGTTGAGGGGGGAACAGATGCCTACGTCCTAGCTGAAGGGGTCCTGGGTGGTTTAGGAGGTTCGTTGGAGTCACAGATACCTAAGTCCAGGCTGTAGGGGTTCCTGGGGCATTCGGGGATTTCTGGGGGTCACGGATACCTACGTTCAGACTGGAAGGGTTCCAGAGGGCTTAGGAGATTTATAGGGGGACAGATACCAACATCCTGGCTGTAGGGGTTCCCATGGGGATTAGGTGGTTTATGGGGCGCACAGATTACTCATAGACTCATAGACTCTAGGACTGGAAGGGACCTCGAGAGGTCATCGAGTCCAGTCCCCTGCCCTCATGGGAGGACCAAATACTGTCTAGACCATCCCTAATAGACATTTAACTAACCTACTCTTAAATATCTCCAGAGATGGAGATTCCACAACTTCCCTAAGCAATCTATTCCAGTGTTTAACTACCCTGACAGTTAGGAACTTCTTCCTAATGTCCAACCTAAATCTCCCTTGCTGCAGTTTAAGCCCATTGCTTCTTGTTCTATCATTGGAGGCTAAGGTGAACAAGTTTTCTCCCTCCTCCTGATGACACCCTTTTAGATACCTGAAAACTGCTATCATGTCCCCTCTCAGTCTTTTCTTTTCCAAACTAAACAAACCCAATTCCTTCAGCCTTCCTTCATAGGACATGTTCTCAAGACCTTTAATCATTCTTGTTGCCCTTCTCTGGACCTTCTCCAATTTCACCACATCTTTCTTGAAATGTGGTGCCCAGAACTGGACACAATACTCCAGTTGAGGCCTAACCAGCGCAGAGTAAAGCAGAAGAATGACTTCTCGTGTCTTGTTTACAACACACCTGTTAATGCATCCCAGAATCATGTTTGCTTTTTTTGCAACAGTATCACACTGTTGACTCATATTAAGCTTGTGGTCCACTATGACCCCTAGATCTCTTTCTGCCATACTCCTTCCTAGACAGTCTCTTCCCATTCTGTATGTGTGAAACTGATTGTTCCTTCCTAAGTGGAGCACTTTGCATTTATCTTTATTGAACTTCATCCTGTTTACCTCAGACCATTTCTCCAACTTGTCCAGATCATTTTGAATTTTGACCCTGTCCTCCAAAGCAGTTGCAATCCCTCCCAGTTTGGTATCGTCCGCAAACTTAATAAGCGTACTTTCTATGCCAACATCTAAATCGTTGATGAAGATATTGAACAGAACCGGTCCCAAAACAGAACCCTGCGGAACCCCACTTGTTATACCTTTCCAGCAGGATTGGGAGCCATTAACAACTACTCTCTGAGTACAGTTATCCAGCCAGTTATGCACCCACCTTATAGTAACCCCATCTAAATTGTACTTTCCTAGCTTATCTATAAGAATATCATGTGAGACCGTACCAAATGCCTTACTAAAGTCTAGGTATATCACATCCACCGCTTCTCCCTTATCCACAAGGCTCGTTATCCTATCAAAGAACGCTATCAGATTAGTTTGACACGATTTGTTCTTTACAAATTCATGCCGGCTATTCCCTATCACCTTACCACCTTCCAAGTGTTTGCAGATGATTTCTTTGATTACCTGCTCCATTATCTTCCCTGGTACAGAAGTTAAACTAACTGGTCTGTAGTTTCCTGGGTTGTTTTTATTTCCCTTTTTATAGATGGGCACTATATTTGCCCCCTTCCAGTCTTCTGGAATCTCCCCCGTCTCCCATGATTTCCCAAAGATAATAGCTAGAGGCTCAGATACCTCCTCTATTAACTCCTTGAGTATTCTAGGATGCATTTCATCAGGCCCTGGTGACTTGCAGGCATCTAACTTTTCTAAGTGATTTTTTACTTGCTCTTTCCTTATTTTCTCTTCTAAACCTACCCTCTTCCCGTAAGCATTCACTATACTAGACATTCCTTCAGACTTCTCAGTGAAGACCGAAACAAAGACGTCATTAAGCATCTCTGCGATTTCCAAGTCTCCCTGGAGTTAGGCCACTGGAGCTGGGGTCAGGGCCCCCACGGGTTGGGCCCCTGGAGCAGGGGTCAGGCAACGAACGGGTTGGGCCCCTGGAGCTGGGGTCAGGGCCCCTACGGATTGGGCGCCTGGATTTGGGGTCAGGACCCACACGAGTGGGGCCACTAGAGCTCGGGTCAGGGCCTACACTAGTTGGAGCCCTGGAGCTGTAGTCAGGGCCCCCACGAGATCGGCACCTGGAGCTGGGGTCAGGGCCCGCACGGGTTGGGCCCCTGGAGTTGCGGTTAGGGCCCAAGCGGGTTGGGCCCCTGGAGATGGGGTCAGGGCCCCCACGGGTTAGGCCCCCGGTGCTGGCGTCAGGATCCACACGGGTTGGGCCCCTGGAGCTGGGGTCAGGGCCCACACGGGTTGGGCCCCTGGAGCTGGGGTTAGGGCCCACATGGGTTGGGCCTCTGGAGCAGGGGTCAGGGCCCCCACGGATGGGGCCTCTGGAGCTCGGGTTAGGGCCCACACGGGTGGGGCCCCTGGAGCTGGGGTCAGGGCCCGCACAGGTTGGGCCCGTGAAGCTGGGGTCAGGGCAAGCACTTGTGGGGCCACTGGAGCTGGGGTCAGCGCCACCACGGGTTTGGCCCCTGGAGCTGGGGTCAGGACCTGCACGTGTTGGGCCCGTGGAGTTGGGGTCAGGGCAAGCACTTGTGGGGCCCCTGAAGCTGGGGTAAGGGCCCCCATGGGTTGGGCCCCTGGAGCTGGGGTCAAGTCCCCCACAGGTTGGGCCCCTGGAGTTGGGGTCAGGACCCACACGGTTTGGGTCCCTGGAGCTGGGGTCAGGGCCCGCAAGGGTTGGGCAACTGGAGCTGTGGTCAGGGCCTCCACGGGTTGGGCATCTGGAGTTGGGGTCAGGCCCGCACGGGTTAGGCCTCTGGAGCTGGGGTCAGGGCCCCCACGGGTGGGGTCCGGGAGCTGGGGTCAGGGCCCGCACAGGTGGGGCATCTGGAGCTGGGGTTAGGGTGTGCACGGGTTGGGCCACTGGGGCTGGAGTCATGGCCCCCACGGGTTGAGCCACTGGAGCTGGGGTCATGGCCCCCACGGGTAGGGCCCCTGACCTGGGGTCAGCACCTCCATGGGTTGGGCCACTGGAGCTGTGGTCAGAGCCCGCACGGGTTGGGACCCTGAAGCTGGGGTAAGGGCCCCCACGGGTTGGGGCCCTGGAGCTGGGGTCAGAGCCCCCACGGTTTGGGCCCCTGGAGCTGGGGTCAGGACCCACTCGGGTGGGGCCCCTGGAGCTGGAGTCAGGGCACCCACGAGTTTGGCCCTTGAGGTTGGGGTCAGGGCCCCCACGAGTTCGGCGCCTGGAGCTGGGGTCAGGGCCCGCACTGGTGGGGCCTCTGGAGCTGGGGTTAGGGCCCGCACGGGTTTGGCCACTGGACCTGGGGTCAGGGCCCCCACGAGTTCGGCGCCTGTTGCTGGGGTCAGGGCCAGCACGGGTTGAGACCCTGGAGCTAGGGTCAGTGCCCCCACGGGTGGGGCCCCTGGAGCTGGGGTCAGGGCCCGCACGGGTTGGGCCCGTGGAGCTGGGGTCAGAGCAAGCACTTGTGGGGCCCCTGGAGCTGTTGTTAGGGCCCGAACGGGTTGGGCCCCTGGAGCTGGGGTCAGAGCCCCCATGCGTTGGGCCCCTGGAGCTGGGGTCAGGGCAAGCACTTGTGGGGCCCCTGGAGCTGGGGTTAGGGCACGAACGGGTTGGGCCCCTGGAGCTGGGGTGATGGTCCCCACGGGTTGGGCCCTTGGAGCTGGCTTAAGGGCCCCCACGGGTTAGGCCCCTGGAGCTGGGGTCAAGGCCCCCATGGGTTGGGCCCCTGGAGTTGGGGTCAGGGCCCGCATGGGTTAGGCCCCTGGAGCTGGGGTTAAGGCCCCCACGGGTGGGGTCCGGGTGCTGGGGTCTGGGCCCGCACAGGTGGGGCATCTGGAGCTGGGGTTAGGGAGCGTACGGGTTGGGCCACTGTAGCTGGGATCATTGCCCCCACGGGTTGGGCCCCTGGAGCTGGGGTCAGGAGACTCACGGGTTGGGCCCCTGGAGGAGGGCCTGACCCCAGCTCCAGGGCCCAACCTGTGCGAACCCTCACCCCAACTCCCCGGGCCCAACCCGTGTGGGCCATGACCCCAGCTCCAGAGGCCAAACCAGTGGGGGCCTTGACCCCAGCTCCAGGTGCCGAACTCGTGGGGTCCTGACGCCACCCTCAAGAACTCAACCCGTGGGGGCCCTGATGCCAGCTCCACGGCCTAACCCGTGAGGGCCATGACTCCAGCTCCAGAGGCCCAACCCGTGCGCGCCCTAAACCCAGCTCCAGATGCCCCACCTGTGCGGGCCCTGACCCCAGCTCCTGGACCCCACCCGTGGGGGCCCTGATCCCAACTGCAGAGGCCCCACCCATGGGGGCCCTGACCGCAGTTCCAGGGGCCCCACTCGTGCGGGCCCTGACCCCAGCTCCAGTGGCCCCACCCATGCGGGCCCTGACCCCAGCTCCAGGGGCCTCACCCGTGCGGGCCCTGACCCTAGCTCCAGGGGCCGAACTCGTGGGATCCTTGACCCCAGCTCCAGGGGCCCAACCTGTGTTGGTCCTGACCCCAGCTCCAGGGGCCCAACCCGTAGGTGCCCTGACACCAGCTCCAGGGCCCAAACCCGTGCGGGTCCTGACCGCAGCTACAGGGGCCCAATCCGAGCAGGCCGTAACCGCAGCTCCAGGGGCCCAACCTGTGGGGGTCCTGACCCCAGCTCCAGAGGCTCAACTCGTGGGGGCCCTGGCCCCAGCTGCAGTTACCCAACCCGTGGGGACCCTGACCCTATCTGCAGGGGCACAACCCGTTCGTGCCCTGACCCCACCTCCAGTGACCAGACCCGTGCGTCCCCTAACCCCAGTGGAGGACGAGAACCCAGCTCCAGGGGCCACAGCCGTGGAGGCCCTGACCCCAGCTCCAGAGACCCCACCCGTCTCGGCCCTGACCACAGATCCAGGGCCCAAATCCATGGGGGTCTAGAACCCAGCTCCAGAGCCCCAACCCGTGCGGGTCCTGACCCCAGCTCCAGGGGCAACTCCCGTGGCGGCCCTGACCCCAGCTCCAGGGGCCCAACCCGTGCGGGCCCTGACCCCAGCTCCAGGGGCCAAATCCGTGAGGGCCCTGACCCCAGCTCCAGGGGCCCCACCAGTGCGGGCTCTGACCTGAGCTCCTGGGGCCCAACCCGTGGGGGCCCTAACCCCAGCTCCAGGGGTCTGACCCACGCGGGCCCTTACCCCAGCTCGAGGGGCAGAACCCGGGGGGGCCCAGACCCCAGGTCCAGGGGCCCAACCCGTGCGGGTCGTGACCCGAGCTCCAGGGGCCACACCCGTGGGGAGCCTGACCCCAGCTCTAGAGGCTCAACCCATGTTGCCTCTGACCCCAGCTCCAGGCGCCCAACCCGTGTTAGCCCTGTCCCCAGCTCCAGGGGCTCCACCCCTCTTGGCCCTGACCCAAGCTCCAGGGGCACAACCCGTGGGGGCCCTGACCCCAGCTCTGGGGGACCAACCCATGCGGGCCCTGACCGCAGCTCCAGGGGCCCAATCCGTGGGGGCTGTGACCCCAGCTCCATGAGCTCCACCCGTAGGGGCCCTGACGCCAACTCCAGGGGCCCAACCTATGCGGACCCTGACCCCAGCTCCTGTGGGGCCACCCGTGGGGGCACTCACCCCAGCTCCAGGGGCCCAACCCGTGTGGACCCTGACCCCATCTACAGGGGCCCATCCCGTTCGGGCCCTGACCGTAGCTCCAGTGGCCCATCCTGTGCGTGCCCTCACCACTGCTCCAGGGGCCCAACCCCTAGGGCCCTCAACCCAAGCTCCAGGGGCCCAACCCCTCAGGGCCCCAACCAAAGCTCCAGGGGCCCAACCCCTGGAGGCCCAACCCCAGCTCCAGAGGCCCAACCCCTGGGGGCCCCAACCGCAGCTTCAGGGGCCCAACCCATGGGGGCCCCAACCGCAGCTCCAGGGGCTCAACCCCTGGGCACCCCAACCCCAGCTCCAGGGGCCCAACCCCTGGGGGCCCCAACTGTAGCTCCAGGGGCCCAAGCCCTGGGGCTCCAACCCCAGCAATAGGGTACCAGCCCCGTGGGCCCCAACCGTAGCTCGAGGGGCCTAACCCCTCAGAGCAAAAACCCCATCAATAGGGGCGCAGCCCCTGGAGACCCCAACCCCAGTTCCAGGGGCCCAACCCCTGGGGGCCCCAACCGCAGCTCCAGGAGCCAAACCCCTGGGGCCACAACCCCAGCGCCAGGGGCCCAAACCCTGCGGGCCCCAACGTCAGCAATAGGGGCCCTACACCTGGGGGCCCAATCCCAGCTTCAGGGGTCCAACCCCTGGGGGCCACAACCGTAAATTCAGGGGCCCAACTTCTCGGGGCCCGAACCGCAGCAAAAGGGGCCCAGGACATGGCGGCCCCAACCCCAGCTCCGGGGTCGCAACCCTTGGGGGCCCCAACCATAGCTCCAGGGGCCCAACCTCTCGGGGCCCCAACCCCAGCTCCAGGGGCTCAACCCCTGGAGGCCCCAAAAGTAGCTTCAGGGGCCCAACCCCTGGGGGCCCCAACTGTGGCTTCAGAGGCCCAACCCCTGGGGGCCCAACCCCAGCAATAGGGGCCCAACCCCTGGGGGCCCCAACCCCAGCTCCACGGACCCAACCCCTGGGGCCCCAACCGTAGCTCCAGGGGCCCAACTCCTGGGGTCCCCAACTGTGGCTTCAGGGGCCCAACCCCTGAGGGCCCAACCCCAGCAATAGGGGCCCAACCCCTGGGGTCCCAAACCCCAGCTCCTGGGGCCCAACCCCTGGGGCCTCAACCGTAGCTCCACGTCCCAACCCCGGGGGGCCCCAACCCCAGCAATAGGGGCCCAGACCCTGGGGGCCCCAACCCCTGCTCCAGGGGCCCAACCCATGGGAGCCCCAACCGTAGTTCCAGGGGCTCAGACCCTGGGGGCCCCAACCATAGCTCCAGGGACAAAACACCTGGGGGCCTCAGCCCCAGCAATAGGGGCCAAACCCCGGGGAGCCCCAACCCCAGCTCCAGGGGCCCAACCCCTGGGGGTCCCAACCGTAAATCCAGGAGCCCAACCCCTAGGGGCCACAACCCCAGCAATAGGGCCCCAAACCCTAGGGGCCACAACCCCAGCTCCAGCTGCCCAACCCTACGTGGCTCCAATCCCAGCTCTAGGGGCCCAACCCCTGGGGCTCTCAACTCCAGCTCCAGGGGCCCAACCCCTGGGGGCCCCAACCGTAGCTCCAGAGGTCCAACCCCTGCTTGGCCCAACCCCAGCTCCAGGGGCCCAAGTCCTGGGGGCCCCAACCCCAGCAATAGGAGCCCAACCCCTGAGGGCCCTAACCCCAGGTCCAGGGTCCCAATCCCTAGGGGCCCCAACCGTAGCTCCAGGGGTCCAACTCCTGGGAGCCCCAACCCCAGCTCCAGGGGCCCAACCCCTGGGGCCTCAAACGTAGCTCCAGGGTCCGAACCCCTGGGGGCCCCAACCCCAGCTCCAGGGGCTCAACCCCTGGGGGCCTCAACCGTAGCTCCAGGGGCCCAACCCCTGAGGCCCCAACCCAAGCTCCAGGGGTCTAAACCCTGGGGCCCTCAACCACAGCTCCAGGGGCCCAACCCCAGGGGGCCACAACCCCAGCAATAGGGGCCCAGCCCCTGGGGGCCCCAACCCCAGCTCCAGGGGCCCAAAACCTGCGGCCCACAACCCCAGCTAAAGGGGCCCAACCCGTCGGGACAGCAACCGTAGCTCCAGGGACCAAACCCTGTTAGCCCCAACCCCAGCTCCAGGGGCCCAACACCTGGGGGACCTAATCCCAGCTCCAGGGTCCAAACCCCTGAGGGCCCCAACCCCAGCAATATTGGCACAACCCGTGGAGGCCCCAACCCCACCTCCAGAGGCCCAACCCATGGGGGCCCCAACCGTAGCTCCAGGGGCCCAACCCCTGGGGGCCCCAACCCCAGATCCAGGGGCCCAACCCCTGCGGCCCCAACCGTAGCTCCTGGGGCCCAACCCCTGGGGGCCCCAACCGCAGCTCCAATGGCCCAACCCCTAGGGATCCCAACCGTAGCTCCAGGGGCACAACCCCTTGGGGCCTCAACCCGAGCTCCAAGGGCCGAACCCCTGGGGCACAAACCGTAACTCCAGGGACCCAACCCCTGGAGCCCCAACCCCACCTCCAGGGGCCCAACCCCTGGGGTCCTTAACCCCAGCTCAAGGTGCCTAACCCCTGGGGGCCCCAACTGTAGCTCCAGCGGCCCAACCCCTGGGGGCCTCAACCCCAGCTCCAGGGACCCAACTCCTGTGGGCCCCAACCGTAGCTCAAGGGGCAAAACCCATGGGGGTCCCAAACCCAGCTATGACGGTCCAACCCTTTTGGGCCCCAACCCCAGCTCTAGGGGCCCAACCCCTTTGGGGCCCCAACCCCAGCACCAGGGGCCCAACCCCTGGGGCCCTAAAACCCAGCTCTAGGAGGCCAACCCCTAGGGGCCCCAACCGTAGCTCCAGGGGCCCAACCTCTGGAGGCCCCAATCCCAGGAATAGGGGCCCAACCCCTGGGAGCCCCAACCACAACTCTAGGGGCCCGACTCCTGGGGACCCCAACCGTAACTCCAAGGGCCCAACCGCTTGGGGCCCCAACCCCAGCTCCAGGGGCCCAACCCCTGGGGCCCCAACCGTAGCTCCAGGGGCCGAACCCCTGGGGGCACCATACGTAGCTCCAGGGGCGCAACAACTCGGGGACCCAACCCAAGCAGTAGGGGCCAAACCCCTGGGGGCCCCAACCGTAGCTCTATGGGCCCAACCCCTGGGGCCCCAACCCCAGCAATAGGGAGCCAATCCTTGGGGCCTCAACCGTAGCTCCAGGGGCCCAACCCCTGGGGGCACCAACCATAGCTCCAGGGGTCCAACCCCTGGGGGCCCCAACCCCAGCTCCAGGGGCCCAACCCCTGGGGGCCTCAACCGTAGCTCCAGGGGCCCAACCCCTGGGGGCACCAACCATAGCTCCAGGGGACCAACCCCTGGGGGCCCCAACCCCAGCTCCAGGGGCCCAACCCCTGGGGGCCCCAACCATAGCTCCAGAGGCCCAACCCCTGGCTGCCCCAACCCCAGCTCCAGGGGCCCACGTCCTGGGGGCCCCAACCCCAGCAATAGGAGCCCAACCCCTGGAGGCCCTAACCCCAGCTCCAGGGTCCCAACCCCTAGGGGCCCCAACCGTAGCTCCAGAGACCCAACCCATGGGGGCACCAACCAGAGCTCCAGGGACCAACCCCTGGGAGCCCCAAACCGAGCTCCTGGGACCCAATCCCCGGGGGCCCCAAACCCAGCAATAGGGGCCCAGCCCCTGGGGGCCCCAACCCCAGCTCCAGGGGCCCAAACCCTGGGGCCCTCAACCCCAGCTAAAGAGGCCCAACCCGTGGGGAAAGCAACCGTAGCTCAAGGGACCAAACCCTATTAGTCCCAACCCCAGCTCCCGGGCCCAACCTCAGGGGCCCCAACGCCAGCTCCAGGGGCCCAACCCCTTTCGGGCCCCAACTGTAGCTCCAGGGGCCCAAGCCCTGGGGCCCTCAACCCCAGCTCCAGGGGCCCAACCCCTGGGGGCCCCAACCCCAGCTCCAGGGGACCAACCCCTGGGGCCCTCAACCCCAGCTCTTGGTGCCCAGCCCCTGGGGGCCCCAACCCCAGCTCCAGGGGCCCAAACTCTGGGGCCCTCAACCCCAGCTCCAGGGGCCCAACCCCTGGGGCCTCAAACGTAGCTTCAGGGTCCGAACCCCTGGGGGCCCCAACCCCAGCTCCAGGGGCTCAACCCCTGGGGGCCTCAACCGTAGCTCCAGGGGCCCAACCCCTGAGGCCCCAACCCAAGCTCCAGGGGTCTAAACCCTTGGGCCTTCAACCACAGCTCCAGGGGCCCAACCCCAGGGGGCCACAACCCCAGCAATAGGGGCCCAGCCCCTGGGGGCCCCAACCCCAGCTCCAGGAGCCCAAAACCTGCGGCCCACAACCCCAGCTAAAGGGGCCCAACCCGTCGGGACAGCAACCGTAGCTCCAGGGACCAAACCCTGTTAGCCCCAACCCCAGCTCCAGGGGCCCAACACCTGGGGGACCCAATCCCAGCTCCAGGGTCCAAACCCCTGAGGGCCCCAACCCCAGCAATATTGGCACAACCCGTGGGGGCCCCAACCCCACCTCCAGAGGCCCAACCCATGGGGGCCGCAACCGTAGCTCCAGGGGCCCAACCCCTGGGGGCCCCAACCCCAGATCCAGGGGCCCAACCCCTGGGGGCCCCAACCCCAGCTCCAGGGGCCCAAACCCTGGGGCCCTCAACCCCAGCTCTAGGGGCCCAGCACCTGGGGGCCCCAACCCCAGCTCCAGTGGCCCAAACCCTGGGGCCCTCAACCCCAGCTCCAGGGCCCAACCCCTGGGGTTCCAAATCACAGCTCCAGGGGCCCAACTCCTGGGGGCCCCAACCCCAGCTCCAGGGGCCCAACCCCTTTGGGGCCCCAATCATAGCTCCAGCGGCCCAACCCCTGGGGGCCCCAACCCTAGCACCAGGGGCCCAACCCCTAGGGCTCTAAAACCCAGCTCTAGGAGGCCAACCCCTAGGGGCCCCAACCGTAGCTCCAGGGGCCCAACCCCTGGAGGCCCCAATCCCATGAATAGGGGCCCAACCCCTGGGATCCCCAACCACAACTCTAGGGGCCCGACTCCTGGGGACCCCAACCGTAACTCCAAGGGCCCAACCGCTTGGGGCCCCAACCCCAGCTCCAGGGGCCCAACCCCTGGGGCCCCAACTGTAGCTCCATGGGCCCAACCCCTGGGGGCCCCAAACGTAGCTCCAGGGGCGCAACAACTCGGGGACCCAACCCAAGCAATAGGGGTCCAACCCCTGAGGGCCCCAACCGTAGCTCTATGGGCCCAACCCCTGGGGCCCCAACCCCAGCAATAGGGAGCCAATCCTTGGGGCCTCAACCGTAGCTCCAGGGGCCCAACCCCTGGAGGCACCAACCATAGCTCCAGGGGACCAACCCCTGGGGGCCCCAACCCCAGCTCCAGGGGCCCAAACCCTGGGGGCCCCAACGTTAGCTCCAGGGTCCCAACCCCTGGGAGTCCCACCCCCAGCTCCAGGGGTCCAACCCCTGGGGCCCCAACCATAGCTCCAGGGGCCCATGCCCTGAGGGCCCCAACCGTAGCTTCAGGGGCCCAACCCCTGGGGCCCTCAACCCCAGCTCCAGGGGCCGAACCCCTCGGGATAACAACCGTAGCTCCAGGGGCCCAACCCCTCGGGGCCCCAACCCCAGTAATAGGGGCCCAACGCTTGCGGGCCCCAACCGTAGCTCCAGGGGTCCAACCCCTCGGGTCCCCAACCACAGAAATAGGAGCCCAGCCCCTGGGGCCCGAACCGTATCTCCAGGGGCACAGCCTCTGGGGGCCCCAACCCCAGCTCCAGGGGCCCAAACCCTGGGGGCCCCAACCGTAGCTCCAGCGGCCCAACCCCTGGGGGCCCAAACCATAGCTCCAGGAGCCCAACCCCTGGGGGCCCCAACCACAGCTTCAGGGGCCCAACACCTAGGGGCCCCAACCCCAGCAATAAGGGCCCAGCCTCTGGGGCTGGAACCCCAGCTCCAGGGGCCCAACCCCTGGGTCCCCAACCGTAGCTCCAAGGACCCAACCCCAGGGGCCCCAACCGGAGCTTCAGGGTCGCAACCCCTCGTGGCCCCAACCCCAGCAATAGTGGCCCAGCCTCTCGAGGCCAAAAGCCCAGGTCCAGGGACCCAACCCCTGGGGGCCCCAACCCCAGCTCTAGGGGCCCAACCCGTCGGGGCCCGAACCGTATCTCCAGGGGCCCAACCCCTCAGGGCTCAACTCCAGCAATAGGGGCCCAGCCCCTGGGGCCCAAACCATAGCTCCAGGGGCCCAACCCCTGGGGCCCTCAACCCCAGCTCCAGGGGCTCAATCCCTCTGGACCCCAACCGTAGCTCCAGGGGCCCAACCCCTGGATGCCCCAACCCCAGTAATAGGGGCCCAACGCTTCTAGGCCCCAACCGTAGCTCCAGGGGCCCAACCCCTTGTGGCCCGAACCCCAGAAATAGGGGCCCAGCCCCTGGGGACCGAACCGTATCTCCAGGGGCCCAGCCCCTGGGGGCCCCAACCCGAGCTCCAGGGGCCCAACCCCTGGGGGCCCGAACCACAGCAATAGGGGTCCAACCCCTGGGGGGTCCAACCCCAGCTCCAGGGACCCAACCCCTGGGGACCCCAACCGTAGCTCCAGGGGCCCAACCGCTGGGGCCCCCAACCCCAACTCCAGCGGCCAAACCCCTTGGGGCTCCAACCGTAGCTCCAGGGGCCCAGCCCCTGGGGACAAAAACCCCAGCAATAGGGGCCCAACCCTTGGGGGCCTCAACCCAAACTCCAGGGGAACAACCCCTGGGGGCCCCAACCCCACCTCCAGGGGCCCAATCCCTGGTGCCACAACCGTAGCTTCAACGGCCCAACCCCTGGGGGCCCCAACTGTAGCTCCAAGGGCCAACCTCTGGAGCCCGAACCGCAGCTCCAGGGGTCCAAGCCCTGGGGACCTCAACCCCTGCTCCAGGGGCCCAATCCTGGTGGCCCAAACCGTTGCTCCAGCGGCCCAACCCGTAGAGGCCACAACCCCAGCTCCAGGGGCCCAACCCCTGTGGGCCCCAACCGTAGCTCCAGGGGCCCAACCCCAGGAAGCCCCAACCCCAGCTCCAGGGTTCCAACCCCTGGGGCCCCAACCGCAGCTCCAGGGGTCCAAGCCCTGGGGGCCCCAACCGTAGCTTCAGGGGCCCAAACCCTGGAGGCCAATCCCCCACCAATAGGGGCCTAGCTTCTGAGGGGCTCAACCCCAGCATTAGGGGCCCAACCCCTGGGTGCCCCAACCCCAGCTTCAGTGGCCCAACCCCTCGGGGCCCCAACCGTAGCTTCAGGGGCCCAACCCCTGGGAACCCTAACCCCAGCAATAGGGGCCCAACCTCTGGGGGCCCCAACCGTAACTTCAGTGGCCCAACCCCTGGGGGCCCCAACCGTAGCCCTAGGGACCCAACCCTGGGCCCCAACCCTAGCAATAGGGAACCAACCCCTGGGGCCTCAACCATAGATCCAGGGGCCCAACTCCTGGGGGCCCCAAGCGTAGCTCCAGGGGCCCAACTCCTGGGGGCCCTAAACCCAGCTCCAGGGGCCCAAACCCTGGGGGCCCCAAACCCAGCTCCAGGGGCCCAACCCCTGGGGTCCCAACCCCAACTCCAGGGGCCAAACCCCTCGGGGCCCCAACCCCAGCAATAGGGGCCTAGCCCCTGGGGGCCACAACCACCGCTCCAGGGGCCCAAACCCTTGGACCCTTAACCCGAGTTCCAGGGACCCAACCCCTGGGTGCCCCATTCCCAGCTCCATGGGCTCAACCCCTGGGGGCCCCAACCGTAGCTCCAGTGGCAAAACCCCTGGGGGTCTCAACCCCATCTGCACGGGCTAAACCCCTGAGGGCCCCAACCGTAGCTCCAGAGACCCAACCCATGGGGGCCCCAACCGTAGCTCCAGGGACCCAACCCCTGGGGGCCCCAACCCCAGCAATAGAGGCCCAACCCCTGGCGGCTCAACCCCAGCTCCAGGGTCCCAAACGCTGGGGACCCGAACCCCAGCACCAGGGGCCCAACCCCTGGGGCCCCTACCCCAGCTCCAGGGGCCCAAGCCCTGGGGTCCTCAACCTGAACTCCAGGGGCCCAACCCCTGCGGACCCCAACCGTAGCTCCAGGGGCCCAACCCCTGGGGGACCCAACCGCAGCTCCAGAGGCCCAACAGCTCGGGGCCCCAACCCCAGCAATAGGGACCCAGCCCCTGGGGCCCCAATCGTATCTCCAGGGGCGCAACTCCTGGGGGACCCAACCCCAGCTCCAGGGGCCCAACCCCTGGGGTCTCCAAACCGAGCAATAGGGGAACAGCCCCTCGAGGCCTCAACCCCAGTTCCAGGGGCTCAACCCCTGGGAGCCCCAACCCCAGCTCTAGGGGCCCAACCCGTGGGGTCTCCAACCGTAGTTCCAGCGGTCCAACCCTGAGCGCCCGAACCATAGCTCCTGTGGCCTCACCCCCGGGGGCCCCAACACCAGCTCCAGGGGCCCAACCCCTGAGCACCCGAACCATAGCTCCCGGAGCCCAAACTCTGAGCACCCTAACCATAGCTCCAGGGGCCGAACCCCTGGGGGCCCCAACCCCAGCTCCAGGGGTCCAACCCCTGGGGCCCTCGACCCCAGCTCCAGGGGCCCAACCCCTGAGTGCCCGAACCATAATTCCAGGGGCCTAACCCCAGGCGGCCCTAACCCCAGCTCCAAGGGCGCAACCACTGAGCGCACGAATCATAGCTCCAGGGGCCTAACCCCTGGGGTCCCAACACCAGCTCCAAGGGCTGAACGCCTGGGGGCCCCAACACCAGCTCAGGGGCCCAACCCCTGAGAGCCCGAACCATAGCTTCAGGGGCCTAACCGCTGGAGGCCCCAACACCAACTCCAGGGGACCAACCCCTGAACGCCCGAACCATAGCTCCAGGGGCCTAACCCCTGGGGGTCCCAACACCAGCTCCAGGAGCCCAACCCCTGGGGCCCCAACACCAGCTCCAGGGGCCCAACCCCTTGGGGCCCCAACACCAGCTCCAGGGGCCCAACCCCTGAGCGCCCGAACCATAGCTCCAGGGGCCCAACCCCTTAGCGCCCGAAAGATAGCTCCAGTGGCCTAACCCTTGGGGGCCCCAACACCAGCTCCAAGGGCCCAAACCCTGGGGGCCCCAACACCAGCTCCAGGGGCGCAACCCCTGAGCGCCCGGACCATAGTTAAAGGGGCCTAATCCCCGGGAGCCCCAACCCCTGCTCAAGGGGCCCAACACCTGAGGGCCCCAACACCAGCTCCAGTAGCCGAACCGTTGGGGGCCCCAACACCAGCTCCAGGGGCCCAACCCCTGAGCGCCCAAACCATACCTCCAGGGGCCTAACCCCTGAGGGCCCCAACCCCAGCTCCAGGGGCTGAACACCTGCGGGCCCCAAAACCAGCTCCAGGGGCGCAACCCCTAAGCACCCGAACCACAGCTCCAGGGGCCTGACCCCTGGGGGCCCCAACCCCAGCTCCAGGGGCCCAACCCCTGGGGGCCCCAACACCAGCTCCAGGAGCCGAAGCCCTGGGGGCCGTAATACCAGCTCCAGGGGCCCAACCCCTGAGCGCCCGAACCATAGCTTCAGGGGCCTAACCCATGGAGGCCCCAACAGCAACTCCAGAGGCCCAACCCCTGAGCGCCTGAACCATAGCTCCAGGGGCCTAACCCATGGGGGCCCCAACACCAGCTCCAGGAGCCTAACCCCTGGGGCCCCAACACCAGCTCCAGGAGCCGAAGCCCTGGGGGCCGTAATACCAGCTCCAGGGGCCCAACCCCTGAGCGCCCGAACCATAGCTTCAGGGGCCTAACCCATGGAGGCCCCAACAGCAACTCCAGAGGCCCAACCCCTGAGCGCCCGAACCATAGCTCCAGGAACCTAACCCCCGGGGTCCCCAACCCCAGCTCCGGGGGTCCAACCCCTGGGGGCCCCAACACCGGCTCCAGGAGCCCAACCCCTGGGGGCCACAACACCAGCTCCAGGGGCCAAACCCTAGAGCACCCTAACCATAGCTCCAGGGGCCCAACCCCTGAGCGCCCGAGCCATAGCTCCAGTTGCCTCACCCCTAGGGGTCCCAACACCAGCTCCAGGGGCCCAACCCCTGGGGGCCTCAAGACCAGCTCCAGTGGTCCAACCCCTAGAGCCCCAACACCAGCTCCAGTGGCCCAACCCCTGAGCGATCTAACCATAGCTCAAAGGGTATAACCCCTGGGCTCCCCAATCCCATCTTCAAGGGTCCGACCCCTAGGGCCCTCGACCCCAGCTCCAGGGGCCGAACTCCTGATCTCCAGAACCATAGCTCCAGGGGCCTAACCCCCGGGGGCCACAAACCCAGCTTCAAGGGCCCAAACCCTGAGCCCCTGAACCAAAGCTACACGGGTCTAACCCCTGGGGGCCCCAACACCAGCTCCAGGGGCCCAACCCCTGAGCGCCCGAACCATAGCTCCAGGGGCAAAACCTCTGCGGCCCAAAACCAGCTCAAGGTTCCCAACCCCTGGTGGCCCCAACACCAGCTCAAAGGGCCCAACCCCTGAGCGCCGAACCATAGCTCTAGGGGCCTAACCCCTGGGGCCCCAACGTCAGCTCCAGTAACCCAACCCCTGGAGGTCCCAACACCAGCTCCAAGGGTCCAACCCCTGAGCACCCGAACCATAGCTCCAGGGGCCTAACCCCTGGGGGCCCCAACACCAGCTCCAAGGGCCCAACCGCTGAGCGAGCGAACCACAGCTCCAGGGGCCAAACCCATGGGGGCCCCAACACTAGCTCCAGGGGCCCAACCCCTAGGGCCCTCGACCCCAGCTCCAAGGGCCCAACCCCTCAGTGTGCGAACCATAGCTCCAGGGGCCTAACCCCCAGGGGCCCCAACCCCAGCTCCAGGGGCCCAACCCCAGGAGGCTCCAACACCAGGTCCAGGAGCCCAACCCCTGGGGGCCCCAACACCAGCTTCAGGGGACCAACCCCTGGGGGCCCGAACCCCAGCTCCAAGGGCCGAACCCCTCAGCGCCCGAACCATAGCTCCGGGGCCTAACCCCTGGTGGCCACAACACCACCTCCGGGGCTCAACCTCTGAGCGACCGAACCATAGCTCTAAAGACCTAACCCATGGGTTCCAAAACACAAACTCCACGGGCCCAACCCCTGAGCGCCCAAACCATAGCTCCATAGGCCCAACACCTGAACGCTCGAACCATAGCTCCAGGGGCCTTACCCCTGGGGGCCCCAACACCAGTTCTAGTGGCCCAATCCCTGGGGCCCTCGACCCCAGCTCCAAGGGCCCAACCCCTGAGTGCCCGAACCATAGCTCCAGGCGCCTAACCCCCGGGGGCCCCAACCCCAGCTAAAAGGGCCCAACCCATTGGGGGCCCCAACACAAGTTCCAGGGGCCCAACCCCTGAGAGCCCGAACCATAGCTTCAGGAGCCTAACCGCTGGAGGCCCCAACACCAGCTCCAGGGGACCAACCCCTGGGGGCCCAAACACCAGCTCCAGGAGCCGAAGCCCTGGGGGCCGTAATACAAGCTCCAGGGGCGCAACCCCTGAGCGCCCGAACCACAGCTCCAGGGGCCTGACCCCCGGGGGCCCCAACCCCAGCTCCAGGGGCCCAACCCCTGGGGGCCCAAACACCAGCTCCAGGAGCCGAAGCCCTGGGGGCTGTAATACCAGCTCCAGGGCCCCAAACCCTGAGCGCCCGAACCATAGCTCCAGGGGCCTAACCCCTAGGGGCCCCAACACGAGCTGGAGGAGCCCAACCCCTGGGGCCCCAACACCAGCTCCAGGGGCCCAACCCCTTGGGGCCCCAACACCAGCTCCAGGGGCCCAACCCCTGAGTGCCCGAACCATAGCTCCAGGGGCCCAACCCCTTAGCGCCCGAAAGATAGCTCCAGTGGCCTAACCCTTGGGGGCCCCAACACCAGCTCCAGGGGCCCAACCCCTGGGGGCCCCAACACCAGCTCCAGGGGCGCAACCCCTGAGCGCCCGAACCATAGTTAAAGGGGCCTAACCCCCGGGGGCCCCAACCCCTGCTCAAGGGGCCCAACACCTGGGGGCCCCAACACCAGCTCCAGTAGCCGAACCGTTGGGGGCCCCAACATCAGCTCCAGGGGCCTAACCCCTGAGGGCCCCAACCCGAGCTCCAGGCGCCGAATCCCTGGGGGCCCCAACACCAGCTCCAGGGGTGCAACCCCTGAGCGCCCGAACCCCAGTTCCAGGGGCCTGACCCCCGGGGGCCCCAACCCCAGCTCCAGGGGCCCAACCCCTGGGGGCCCCAACACCAGCTCCAGGAGCCGAAGCCCTGGGGGCCGTAATACCAGCTCCAGGGGCCCAACACCTGAGCGCCCGAACCATAGCTTCAGGGGCCTAACCCATGGAGGCCCCAACAGCAGCTCCAGGGGCCCAACCCCTGAGCACCTGAACCATAGCTCCAGGGGCCTAACCCATGGGGGCCCCAACACCAGCTCCAGGAGCCCAACCCCTGGGGCCCGAACACCAGCTCCAGGGGCCCAACCCCTGAGCGCCCGAACCATAGCTCCAGGAACCTAACCCCCGGGGTCCCCAACCCCAGCTCCGGGAGTCAAACCCCTGGGGGCCCCAACACCGGCTCCAGGAGCCCAACCCCTGGGGGCCCCAACACCAGCTCCAGGGGCCCAACCCTAGAGCGCCCTAACCATAGCTCCAGGGGCCCAACCCCTGAGCGCCCGAGCGATAGCTCCAGTTGCCTCACCCCTAGGGGCTCCAACACCAGCTCCACGGGCCCAACCCCTGGGGGCCCCAAGACCAGCTCCACTGGCCCAACCCCTAGAGCCCCAACACCAGCTCCAGTGGCCCTACCCCTGAGCGATCTAACCATAGCTCCAAGGGTCTAACCCCTGGGCTCCCCAACCCCAGCTCCAAGGGTCCGACCCCTAGGGCCCTCGACCCCAGCTCCAGGGGCCGAACTCCTGAGCTCCAGAACCATAGCTCCAGGGGCCTAACCCCCGGTGGTCTCAAACCCAGCTTCAAGGGCCCAAACCCTGAGCCCCTGAACCAAAGCTACACGGGTCTAACCCCTGGGGGCCCCAACACCAGCTCCAGGGGCGCAAACTCTAGGGCCCAAAACCAGCTCAAGGTTCCCAACCCCTGGTGGCCCCAACACCAGCTCAAAGGGCCCAACCCCTGAGCGCCGAACCATAGCTCTAGGGGCCTAACCGCTGGGACCCCAACGTCAGCTCCAGTGACCCAGCCCCTGGAGGTACCAACACCAGCTCCAAGGGTCCAATCCCTGAGCGCCCGAACCATAGCTCCAGGGGCCGAACCCATGGGGGCCGAAACACCAGCTCCAGGGGCCCAACCCCCAGGGCCCTCGACCCCAGCTCCAAGGGACCAACCCCTCAGTGTGCGAACCATAGCTCCAGGGGCCTAACCCCCAGGGGACCCAACCCCAGCTCCAGGGGCCCAACCCCTTGGGGCCCCCACACCAGATCCAGGGGCGAAACCCCTGGGGGCTCCAACGCCAGATCCAGGAGCCCAACCCTTGGGGGGCCCAACACCAACTCCTGGGGCCCAACCCCTGGGGACCCCAACACCAGCTACAGGAGCCCAACCCCTGAGGGCCCCAACACCAGCTCCAGGTGTCCAACCCCTGAGCCCCCAAACCATAGCTCCAGGGGCCTAACCCCGGGGGTCCCCCACCCCAGCTGCAAGGGCCCAACCCCTGAGAGCCCGAGCCACAGCTCCAGGGGCCTAACCCCTGGTGACCCGAACACCAGCTCCAGAGGCCCAACCCCTGAACGCCCTAACCATAGCTCCAGGGGCCAAACCCCAGGGGGCCCAACCCCAGCTCCAGGGGCCCAACCCCTGGGGCCCTCGACCCCAGCTCCAGGGGTCCAACCCCTGAGCGCCCGAACCATAGTTCCAGGAGCCTAACCCCTGGAGGCCACAACCCCAGCTCCAAGGGCACAAGCCCTGAGCGCTCGAACCATAGATCCAGAGTTCTAACCCCTGGGGGCCCCAGCAAAAGCTCCAGGGGCCAAACCCCTGGGGGACCCAACAACAGCTCCAGGGGCCCAACCCCTGAGCACCCGAACCATAGCTCCAGGGGCCCAACCCCTGAGCGCCCGAACCATAGCTCCAGGCGCCTAACCCCTGGGGGCCCAACACCAGCTCCAGCGGCCCAAACCCTGAGGGCTCCAACAACAGCTCCAGCGGCCCAACCCCTGAGCGCCCGAAACATAGCTCCAGGGGCCTAACCCCTGGGGGCCCCAACACCAGCTCTAGGGGCCCAACCCCTGAGCGCCCGAACAATACCTTCAGGGGCCTAACCCCTGGGGGCCCAAACACCAGCTCCAGGGGCCCAACCCCTGAGCGCCCGAACGATAGCTACAGGGGCAAAACCCCCGGGGGCCCCAACTCCAGCTCCAGGGGCCCAACCTCTGGGGGCCCCAACACCAGCTCCAGGAGCCCAACCCCGGGGGGCACCAACAACAGCTCCAGGGGTCCAACCCCTGAGCGCCCGAACCGTAGCTCCAGGGGCCTAACCCCTGGGGCCCCAACACCAGTTTCAGGGGCCCAACCTCTGAGCACCCGAACAATACCTCCAGGGGCCTAATCCCTGGGGGCTCCAACACCAGCTCCAGGGGCCCAACCCCTCAGCTCCCGAACCATAGCTCCAGGGGCCGAACCCCTGGGGGCCTCCACCCCAGCTCCAAGGGCCCAAACCCTGAGCGCCCGAACCATAGCTCCAGGGCCCCAACCCCTGAGCGCCCGAACAATAGCTCCAGGGGCCTAACCCCTGGGGGCCCCAACACCAGCTCCAGGGGCCCAACCAATGAGCGCCCGAACCATAGCTCCAGGGGCCTATGCCTTGGGGGCCCAAATACCAGCTCCAGGGGCCCAACCCCTGGGGGCCACAACACGAGTTCCAGGGGCCCAACCCCTGAGTGCCCCAACCATAGCTCCAGGGGCCTAACCCCCGGGTGTCCCAACCCCAGCTCCAGGGGCCCAACCCCTGGGGGCCCCAACACCAGCTCTAGAGACCCAACCCCTGAGCGCTCGAACCATAGCTCCAGGGGCCTAATCCCTGGTGGCCCCCACCCCAGCTCCAAGGGCCCAACCCCTGAGCGCCCGAACCATAGCTCCAGGGGCCTAACTCCCGGGTGTCCCAACCCCAGCTCCAGGGGCCCAACCCCTGGGGGCCCCAACACAAGCTCTGGGGGCCCAACCCCTGAGCGCCCGAACCATAGTTCCAGGGGCCTAAACCCTGGGAGCCCAAACACCAGCTCCAGCGGACCGACCCCTGAGCGCCCGAACAATTCCTCCAGGGGAATACCCCTGGGGACCCCAACACCAGCTCCAGGGGCCCAACCCCTGAGCGCCCGAACCATAGCTCCAGGTGACTAACCCATTTGAACCCCCACCAAAGCTCCAAGGGCCCATCCCCTTAGCGTCCGAACCATTGCTCCAGGGGCATAACCCCCGGGAGCCTCAACCCCAGTTCCAGGAGCCCAACCCCTTGGGGCCCCAACACCTGCTCCAGGGGCCCAACCCCTGAGCACCCGAACCATAGCTCCAGGTGCCTAAACCCTGGGGGCCCCAGCACCAGCTCCAGGGGCCCAACCCCTGAGCGCCCGAACCATAGATCCAGGGGCCTAACACCCGGAGGCCCGAACCCCAGCTCCAGGGGCCCAACCCCTGGGGGCCCCAACTCCAGCAGCCCAACCCCTCGGGGCCGCAACACCAGCTTCAGGGGCCCAACCCCACAGCGCTCGAACCATAGCTCCAGGAGCCCAGCCCCTGAGAGCCCGAACCATAGCTCTATGGGCCCCACCCCTGGGGGCCCCAACACCAGCTCCAGGGGCCCAACCCCTGGGGGTCCCAACACCACCTCCAGGGGCCCAAACCCTGAGTGCCCGAACAATACCTCCAGGGGCCTAACCCCTGGGGGCCACAACACCACCTCCAGGGGCCCGACCCCTTACCTCCCGAACCAGGGGAAAACCCCTGGGGGCCCTCACCCCAGCTCCAAGGCCTAACCCCTGAGCGCCCGAACCATAGCTCCAGGGAAATAACCCCTGGGAGCCCCAACTCCACCTCCAAGGGCCCAACCCCTGAACGCCCGAACCATAGCTCCAGGGGCCCAACCCCTGATCGCCCGAACCATTGCTTCAGGGGATTACCCCTGGGGCCCAACATCAGCTCCAGGGGCCCAATCCCTAAGCGCCCGAACAATAGCTGCAGGGGCCCAACACCTGAGCGCCCGATCCATAGCTCCAGGGCCCTTACTCCTGGGTGCCCCAACCGCAGCTCCAGAGGCCCAACCACTGGGGGCCCCAATACCAGCTCCAGGGACCCAACCCCTGAGCGCCAGAACAATAGCTCCATGGG
This sequence comes from Gopherus flavomarginatus, assembly GCF_025201925.1. Lineage (NCBI taxonomy): Eukaryota > Metazoa > Chordata > Testudines > Testudinidae > Gopherus > Gopherus flavomarginatus. The sequence goes on along the minus strand of NW_026114632.1, from coordinate 160,244 downwards.
CATAACCCCCGGGGGCCCCAACCCCAGCTCCAGGGTCCCAACCCCTGGGGCCCCAACTCCAGCTCCAAGAGCCCAACCCCTGGGGCACCCAAAACCAGCTTCAGGGGCCCAAACCCAGAGCTCCCGAACCATAGCTCCAGGGGCCTAATTCCTAGGGGCCCCAACCCCAGCTCCAAGGTCCCAACCCCTGAGAGCTCGAACCATAGCTCCAGGGGCCCAACTCCTGAGCGCCCGAACAATGACTCCAGGGGCCTAACCCCTCAGGGCCCTAACACCAGCTCCAGGGGCCCAACCACTGAGTCCCCGAACCATAGCTCCAGGGGCCAAAACCCTGGTGGCCCAAACACCAGCTCCAGGGGCCCAACCCCTGAGCGCCCGAACCATAGCTCCAAGGGCCTAATCCGGGGGCCCCAACCCCAACTCCAGGAGCCCAAACCCTGGGGGCCCGAACTCCAGCTCCAGGAGCCCAACCCCTGGGGGCCCCAACACCAGCTTCAGGGGCCCAACCCGAGAGCGCCCGAACCATAGCTCCAGGAGCCCAGCCCCTGAACGCCCGAACCATAGCTCCAGGGGCCTAACCCCTGGGGGTCCATACCCCAGCTCCAGGGGCCCAACCCCTGGAGACCCCAACACCAGCTCCAGGGGCCCAACCCCTCGGGGCCCCAGCACCAGCTCCAGTAGACCAACCCCTGGGGGCCCCAATACCAGCTCCGGGGTCCCAACCCCTGACCGCCCTACCCATTGCTTAAAGGGCCTGACCCCTGGGCTCCCCAACCCCAGCTCCAAGGGTCCAACCCATGAGCGCCCGAACCATAGCTCCAGGGGCCTAACCCCTGGGGACCGCAACACCAGCTCCAGGGGCCCAACCCCTGGGGGCCCCAACACCAGCTCCAGGGGCCCAACCCGTGAGCGCCCGAAACATAGCTCCAGGGGCCTAAACCCTGGGAGTCCCAACAGCAGCTCCAGGGGCCCAACCCCTGAGCGCCCGAACCATGGCTCCAGGGGCCTAACCCATGGGGGCCCCAACCCCAGCTCCAGGAGACCAACCCCTGGGGGCCCCAACTCCAGCTCCAGGAGCCCAACCCCTCGGGGCCCCAACACCAGCTTCAGAGGCCCAACCCCACAGCGCTCGAACCATAGCTCCAGGAGCCCAGCCCCTGAGAGCCCGAACCATAGCTCCATGGGCCCCACCCCTGGGGGCCCCAACACCAGCTCCAGGGGCCCAACCCCTGGGGGTCCCAACACCACCTCCAGGGGCCCAAACCCTGAGTGCCCGAACAATACCTCCAGGGGCCTAACCCCTGGGGGCCACAACACCACCTCCAGGGGCCCAACCCCTTAGCTCCCAAACCATAGCTCCAGGGGAAAACCCCTGGGGGCCCTCACCCCAGCTCCAAGGGCCTAACCCCTGAGCGCCCGAACCATAGCTCCAGGGAAATAACCCCTGGGGGCCCCAACTCCAGCTCCAAGGGCCCAACCCCTGAACGCCCGAACCATAGCTCCAGGGGCCCAACCCCTGATCGCCCGAACAATACCTCCAGGGGCCTAACCCCTGGCGGCGCCAACCCCAGCTCCAGGGGCCCAAGCCCTGAGCTCCCGAACCATTGCTCTAGGGGATTACCCCTGGGGCCCAACATCAGCTCCAGGGGCCCAATCCCTAAGCGCCCGAACAATAGCTGCAGGGGCTCAACACCTGAACGCCCGATCCACAGCTCCAGGGGCATTACTCCTGGGTGCCCCAACCGCAGCTCCAGAGGCCCAACCACTGGGGGCCCCAATACCAGCTCCAGGGGCCAAACCCCTGAGCGCCAGAACAATAGCTCCATGGGCATAACCCCCGGGGGCCCCAACCCCAGCTCCAGGGGCCCAACCCCTGGGGCCCCAACTCCAGCTCCAAGAGCCCAACCCCTGGGGCACCCAACACAAGCTCCAGGGGCCCAACCCCTCAGCGCTCGAACCATAGCACTAGAGGCCTAACCCCTGGGGCCCCCACACCAGCTCCATGGGCCCAAACCCTGGTGGCACCAATAGCAGCTCCGGGGGCCCAACCTCCGAGCGCCCGAACCATAGCTCCAGGAGCTGAACCCCTTAGCGCCCGAACCATAGCTCCAGGGGCCTAACCCCTTCGGGCCCCAACACCAGCTCAAGGGGCCCAACCCCTGGGCGACCCAACACCAGCTCCATGGGACCAACCCCTGAGCACCCGAACCATAGCTCCAGGGGCCCAACCCGTGAGCGCCCGAACCATAGTTCCAGGGGCCTAACCCCTGGGGGCCCAAAAACCAGCTCCAGTGGCCCAACCCCTGGGGGCCTAAACACCAGCTCTAGGGGACCAACCCCTGAGCGCCCAAACCAGAGCTCCAGAGGCCCAACCCCTGAGAGCCCGAACCATAGCTCTAGGGGCCTATGCCCTGGGGGACCCAATACCAGCTCCAGGAGCCCAACAACTGAGCTCCCGAACCATAGCACCAGAGGCCTAACCCCTGGGGGCCCAAATACCAGGTACAGGAGTCCAACCCCTGAGCGCCCTAACCATAGCTCCAGGGACCTAACCCCTGGGGGCCCCAACACCAGCTCCAGGGGCCCAACCCCGGGGGGTTCTCGACCCAAGCTCCAAGGGCCCAACCCCTGAGTGCCCGAACCATAGCTCCATGGACCTAACCCCCGGGGGCCCCAACCCCAGCTCCAGGGGCCGAATCCCTGAGGGAACCAGCACCAGCTCCAGGGGCCCAACCACGGGGGGCTCTCGACACAAACTCCAAGGGCCCAACCCCTGAGTGTCCGAACCATAGCTCCAGGGGCCTAACCACAGGAGGCCCCAACCCCATCTCAAAGGGCCCAACCCCTGAGCGCCCGAACCATAGTTCCAGGGGCCTAACCTCTGGGGGCCCAAATCCCAGCTCCAAGGGCCCAACCCCTGAGCGCCCGAACCTTAGCTCCAGAGGCCTAACCCCCGGGGGCCCCAGCCCCATCTCCAAGGGCCCAACCCCTGAGCCCCCGAACCATTGCTCCAGGGGCCTAACCCCTGGGGCCCCAACCCCAACTCCAGGGGCCCAACCCCTGAGCGCCCGAACCATAGCATCAGGGGCCTATCCCCCGGGGGCTCCAACCCCAGCTCCAAGGGCCCAACCCCTGAGCGCCCGAACCATAGCTCTAGGGGCCTAAACCCTGGGTTCCCCGACACCAGCTCCAGGGGCCAAACCCCTAGAGACCCCAACACCGGCTCCAGGGGCCCAACCCCTGAGCGACCGAACCATAGCTCCAGGAGCTGAACCCCTGAGCGCCCGAACCATAGCTCCAGGGGCCTAACCCATGGGGGCCCCAACACCAGCTCAAGTGGCTCAACCCCTGGGGGCCCCAACACCAGCTCCAGGGTCCCAACCCCTGAGCTCCCGAAAAATACCTCCAGGGGCCTAACCCCTGGAGGCCCCTTCCCCACCTCCACGGGCCCAACCTCTGAGCGCCCGAACCATAGCTCCAGGGGCCTAAGCCCCGGGGGCCGCAATCCCAGCTCCAGTGGCCCAACCCCTGGGGCCCTCGACCCCAGCTCCAGGGCCCCAACCCCTGAGCGCCCGAACCATAGCTCCAGGCGCCTAACACCTGGGGGCCCAAACACCAGTCCAGGGGCCCAACCCATGAGCGCCCGAACAATACCTCCAGGGTCCGAAACCCTGGGGACCCCAACACCAGCTCCACGGGCCGAACCTCTGCGGCCCATGACCCCAGCTCCAAGGGCCCAGCCCCTGGGTGCCCGAACCATAGCTCCAGGGGCCTAACCCCTGGGGCTCCAACACGAGCTCCAGGGTCCCAACCCCTGGAGGTCCCAACACCAGCTCCAGGGGCCCAAACCCTGAGCGCCCGAACCATAGCTCCAGGGGCTTAACCCCTGGGGGCCCAAACACCAGCTCCAGGGGTCCAACCCATGAGCGCCCGAACAATACCTCCAGGGGCCGAAACCCTGGGGGCCCCAACACCAGCTCCACGGGCCGAACCTCTGCGTCCCTCGACCCCAGCTCCAAGGGCCCAGCCCTTGGGTGCCCGAACCATAGCTCCAGGGGTCGAACACCCGGGAGCCCCAACCCCAGCACCAGGGGCCCAACCCGTGGGGCCCCAACACCAGATCCAGGGGCCCAACTTCTGTGGCCCGAACCATAGGTCCAGGGGCCTAACCCATGGGGCCCCAACCCCAGCTCCAAGGGTCCAACTCCTGAGCCCCCGAACCATAGCTCCAGGGGCCTAACCCCCGGGGGCCCAAACACCAGCTCCAAGGGCGAAACCCCTGAGCGCCCGAACCATAGCTCCAGGGGCCTAACCCCTGGGGGCCCCAACACCAACACAAGGGGCCGAACCCCTGGGGGCCCCAACACCACCTCCAGGGGCCCAACCCCAAAGCGCCCGAACCATAGCACCAGAGGCCCAACCCCTTAGCGCCCGAACCATAGCTCCAGGGGCCTAACCCCTGGGGGCCCCAACACCAGCTCCAGGGGCCCAACACCTGAGCGTCCGAACCATAGTTCCAGGGGCCTAAACACTGGGGGCCCCAACACCAGCTCCAGAGGCCCAACCCCTGGAGGCCTTAACACCAGCTCCAGGGGCCCAACCCCTGGGTCACTCGACCCCAGCTCGAAGAGCCCAAGCCCTGAACGCCCGAACCACAGCTCCAGGGCCTAACCCTTGGGGGCCCCAACCCCAACTCCAGGGGCCCAACCCTGGGGGCCCCAACACCAGCACCACGGGCCCAACCCCTGAGCGCCCGAACCATAGTTCCAGGGGCTAACCCCCGGGGGCCCCAACCCCAGCTCCAGAAACCCAACCGCTTGGGCCCTCGACCCCAACTCCAGGAGCCCAACCCCTGAGAGCACGAACCATAGCTTCAGTGGCGTAACCCCTGGGGGCCCCAACACCAGCTTCAATGGCCCAACACCTGAGGGCCACAACACCAGCTCCAGGGGCCCAACCCCTCAGCGCCCGAACGATAGTTCCAGGGGCCCAACCCCTGGGGGCCACAACACCAGCTCCAGGGGCCCAACCCCTGAGCGCCCGAACAATACCTTCAATGGCCTAACCCTTGGGGGCCCCAACACCAGCTCCAGGGGCCCAACCCCTGAGCGTCAGAACCATAGCTCAAGGGTCTGAACCCCTGGGGGCCCCAACACCAGCTCCAGGGGCCTAACCCCTGGGGCCCTCGACCCCAGCACCAAGGGCCCAACCCCTGAGTGCCCGAAATAAAGCTCTAGAGCGCTAACCACCGGGGGCCCCAACACCAGCTCCAGGGGCTCAATCCCTGGGGGCCCCAACACCAGATCCAGCGGCCCAAGCCCTGAGCCCCCGAACCATAGCTCCAGGGGCCTAACCCCTGCGGGTCACAACCCCAGCTCCAAGGGCCCAGCCCCTGTGGGCTCCAACACCAGCTTCAGGAACCCAACCCCTGGGGTTCCCAACACCATCTTCAGGGGCCCAAGCCTTGGGGGACCGAACCCCAGCTCCAAGGGCCCAACCCCTAAGCGCCCGAAGCATAGCTCCAGGGGCCTAACCCATAGGGGCCCCAACCCAGTTCCAGGGGCCCAACCCCTGGGGGCTCTAACACCAGCTCCAGGAGCCCAAACCCTGGGGGCCCTAACACCAGCTCTAGGGGCCCAACCCCTGGGGCCCTCGACCCCAGTTCGAAGGGCCCAAACCCTAAGCGCCCGAACCATAGCTCCAGGGGCCCAACCCCTGAGCGCCCGAACCATAGCTCCAGGAGCCTAACCCCTGTGGGACACAACACCAGCTCCAGGTGCCCAACCCCTGGGGGCCCCAACACCAGCTCCAGGGTCGCAACCCCTGGGGCCCTCGACCCCAGCTCCAAGGGCCCAACCCCTGAGAGTCCGAACCATAGCTCCAGGGGCCTAACCCCTGGGGGCCCCAACCCCAGCTCCAGGAGCCCAACCCCTGGGGGCCTCAACATCAGCTCCAGGGGCCCAACCCCTGAGCGCCAGAACCATAGCTCCAGGGGCCTAACCCCCAGGGGCCCCAACCCCAGCTCCAAGGTCTCAACCCCTAAGCGCCCGAACCATAGCTCCAGGGGCCTAACCCCTGGGGGTCACAACCCCAGCTCCAGGGGACCAGCCCCTGTGGGCTCCAACACCAGCTTCAGGAACCCAACCCCTGGGGTTCCCAACACCATCTTCAGGGGCCCAAGCCTTGGGGGACCGAACCCCAGCTCCAAGGGCCCAACCCCTGAGCGCCCGAAGCATAGCTCCAGGGGCCTAACCCATAGGGGCCCCAACCCAGTTCCAGGGGCCCAACCCCTGGGGGCTCTAACACCAGCTCCAGGAGCCCAAACCCTGGGGGCCCTAACACCAGCTCTAGGGGCCCAACCCTTGGGGCCCTCGACCCCAGCTCAAAGGGCCCAAACCCTAAGCGCCCGAACCATAGCTCCAGGGGCCCAACCCCTGAGCGCCCGAACCATAGCTCCAGGGGCCTAACCCCTGTGGGACACAACACCAGCTCCAGGGGCCCAACCCCTGGGGGCCCCAACACCAGCTCCAGGGTCGCAACCCCTGGGGCCCTCGACCCCAGCTCCAAGGGCCCAAACCCTGAGCGTCCGAACCATAGCTCCAGGGGCCTAACCCCTGGGGGCCCCAACCCCAGCTCCAGGAGCCCAACCCCTGGGGGCCTCAACATCAGCTCCAGGGGCCCAACCCCTGAGCGCCAGAACCATAGCTCCAGGGGCCTAACCCCCGGGGGCCCCAACCCCAGCTCCAAGGTCTCAACCCCTAAGCGCCCGAACCATAACTCCAGGGGCCTAACCCCTGGCGGTCACAACCCCAGCTCCAGGGGACCAGCCCCTGTGGGCTCCAACACCAGCTTCAGGAACCCAACCCCTGGGGTTCCCAACACCATCTTCAGGGGCCCAAGCCTTGGGGGACCGAACCCCAGCTCCAAGGGCCCAACCCCTGAGCGCCCGAAGCATAGCTCCAGGGGCCTAACCCATAGGGGCCCCAACCCAGTTCCAGGGGCCCAACCCCTGGGGGCCCCAACACCAGCTCCAGGGTCGCAACCCCTGGGGCCCTCGACCCCAGCTCCAAGGGCCCAACCCCTGAGCGTCCGAACCATAGCTCCAGGGGCCTAACCCCTGGGGGCCCCAACCCCAGCTCCGTGAGCCCAACCCCTGGGGGCCTCAACATCAGCTCCAGGGGCCCAACCCCTGAGCTCCAGAACCATAGCTCCAGGGGCCTAACCCCCGGGGGCCCCAACCCCAGCTCCAAGGGCCCAACCCCTGAGCGCCTGAACCATAGCTCTAGGGCCCTAACCCTTGGGGTCCCCAACACCAGCTCCAGGGGCCGAACCCCTGGGGGCCTCAACACCAGCTCCAGGGGCCGAAACCCTGGGGCCCTCGACCGCAGCTCCAGGGGCCGAACCCCTGAGCACCCGAACCATAGCTCCACGGGCATAACCCCCGGGGGCCCCTTCCCCAGCTCCAGCGGTCCAACCCCTGGGGCCCTCGACCCCAGCACCAGGGGCTGACCCCTGAGCACCCGAACCATAGCTCCACGGGCATAAGCCCTGGGAGCCCCAAACGTAGGTCCAGAGGCCCAAACCCTGAGCGCCCGAACCATAGCTCCAGGGGCCTAACCCCTGGGGGCCCAAACCGCAGCTCCAAGGGCCCAACTCCTGAGCGCCCGAACCATAGCTCCAGGGGCCCAACCCATGGGAGCCCCAACACCAGCTCCAGGGGCTCAAACCCTGAGGGCCCCAACTCCAGCTCCAGGGCCCAACCCCTGAGTACGCGAACCATAGCTCCTGGGGCCTAACCCTTGGGGGCCCCAACACCAGTTCCAGGGGCCCAACCCCTGAGCGTCCGAACAATACTTCCAGGGACCTATCCCCTGGGGCCCAAAAACCAGCTCCAGGGGCCCAACCCCTCAGCGCCAGAACCATTGCTCCAGGGGCCTAACCCAAGTGGTCCCCTACTCCAGCTCCAAGGGCCCAAACCCTGAGCACCCGAACTATAGCTCCAGAGGCCTAACTCCTGGGGGCCCCAACCCCAGCTCCAGGGGCCTAAACTCTGGGGACCCAAACACCAGCTCCAGGGGCCCAACTCCTGAGCGCCCGAACCATAGCTCCATGGGCCTAACCACCGGGGACCCCAGCCCCAGCTCCACGGGCTCAACCCCTGGGGGCCCCAACACCAGCTCCAGAAGTCCAACCCCTGGGGGCCCCAACACCAGCTCCAGGGGCCCAACTCCTGAGCGCCCGAACCATAGCTCCAGGGGCCTAACCCCCGGGGGACCCAACCCCAGCTCCAGGGGCCCAACCCCTGGGGCCCTCGACACCAACTCCACGGGCCCAACCCCTGAGAGCCCGAACCATATCTCAAGGGACCTAACCCCTGGGGGCCCCAACCTGAGCTCCAAGGGCCCAACCCCTGAGCGTCCGAACCACAGTTCCAGGGGCCTAACCCCTGGGGGCCCAAACACCAGCTCCAGGGGCCGAACCCCTGAGCACTCGAACCATTGCTCTAGGGGCCTAACCCCTGGGGGCCCCAACACCAGATCCAGGAGCCCAAACCCTGGGGGCCCCCACACCAGCTCCAGGGGCCCAACCCCTGAGGGCCCCAACACCAGCTCCAGGAGCCCAACCCCTGGGGACCCCAACGCCATCTCCAGGGGCCCAATCCCTGAGCGCCCGAGCCATAGCTCCAGTGGCCAAACCCCTGAGCGTCCGAAACATAGCTCCAGCGGCCTAACCCCTGGGGGCCACAACACCAGCTCCAGCGGCCAAACCCCTGGAGGGCCGAACACCAGCTCCAGTGGAATAACCCCTGGGGCCCCAACACCAGCTCCAGGGGCCCAAACCCTGAACGCCCTAACCATAGCTCCAAGGGCCTAACCCCTGGGCTCCCCAACCCCAGCTCCAAGGGTCCAACACCTGAGCGCCCGAACCATAGCTCAAGGGGGCCCCAACCCCAGCTCCAGGGGCCCAACCCCTGGGGGCCCCAACACCAGCTCCAGAGGCCCAATCCCTGAGTGCCCGAACCATAACTCCAGGGGCCTAGAGCCTGGGGGACCCAAACCCAGCTCCAAGGGCCCAACCCCTGAGCGCCCGAACCATAGCTCCAGTGTCCTAACCCCTGGGAGCCCCTCCCCCAGCTACAGGGGCCCAACCCCTGAGGACCCCAACACCAGATCCAGAGGCCCAAACCCTGAGCTCCCAAACCATAGCTCCATGGGTTAACCCTTGGGGGCCAAACCCCACCTGCAGGGGCCCAACCCCTGGGGGCCCCAACATCAGATCAACGGGCCCAACCCCTGAGTGCCCGAACCATAGCTCCAGGGGACTAACCCCTGCGGGCCCCAACACCAGCTCCAAGGGCCCAACCCCTGAGTGCCCGAACCATTGCTCCAGGGGCCTAACCCCAGGGGCCCAAAACCCAGCTCCAAAGGCCCAACACCTGAGCGCCCGAACCATAGCTCCAAGGGCCTAACCCCTGGGGGCCCCAATCCCAGCTCCAGGGGCCCAACCCCTGGGGTCCCCAACACCAGATCAAGCGGCCCAACCCCTGAGCGACCGAACCATAGCTCCAGAGGCCTAACCCCTAGGGGACCCAACCCCAGTTCCAAGGGCCCAATAGCGGAGCGCCCGAATCATAGCTCCAGGGGCCCAAACTCCACCTCCAAGGGCCCAACCCGTGAGCGCCCGAAAGATACCTCCAGGGGCCTAACACCAGGGCCTCAACCCCAGCTCCAGAGGCTCAACCCCTGGGGTCCCCAACACCACATCCAGGGGCCCAAATCCTGAGCGCGCGAACCATAGCTCCAGGGGCCCAACCCCTGAGCGCCCGAACCATAGTTCCAGTGGCCTCACCCCTGGGGGCCCCAACAACAGCTCCAGGGGCCCAACCCCTGAGTGCCCTAACCATAGCTCGTAGGGCCTAACCCCTGGGCTCTGAAACCCCAGAATCAAGGGTCCAACCCCTGAGCGCCCGAACCATAGCTCCAGGGGCCTAACCCCCGGAGCCCCAACCCCAGCTCCAGGGGCCCAACCCCTGAGTGCCCGAACCATAGCTCCAGGGGCCTAAACCCTGGGGACCCCAATCCCAGCTCCAAGGGCCCCAACCCCTGAGCGCCAGAACTATAACTCCACTTGCCAAGCACCCGGGGGCCCCAACCCCAGCTCCAGTTGCCCAACCCCTGGGGGCCCCAACACCAGATCCAGGGGCCCAACCCCTGAGCACCCGAACCATAGCTCCATGGGCCTAACCTCTGGGGGCCCCAACCCCAGCTGTAGGAGCCCAACCCCTGGGTGCCCCAACATCAGATCCACGGGCCCAACCCCTGAGTGCCCGAACCATAGCTCCAGGGGACTAACCCTGGGGGGCCCCAACCTCAGCTAAAAAGGACCAACCCCTGAGTGCCCGATCCATTGCTCAAGGGACATAACCCTCAGGGTGCCAAACCCCAGCTCCAAGGGCCCAACCCCTGAGCGTCCGAACCATAGCTCCAGGGGCCTAACCCCTGGGGTCCCCAAACACCAGCTCCAAGGGCCCAACCCCTGGGGGCCCCAACACCAGCTCCAGGGGCCCGACCCCCGAGTGCCCGAACCATAGCTCCAGAGGCCTAACCCCCGGAGGTCTCAACCACAGCTCCAGGGGCCTAACCCCCGGGGGCCCCAACCCCAGCTCCAAGGGCCCAATCCCTGAGCGCCCGAACCGTAGCTCCAGGGACCCAACCCCTGAGCGCCCGAACCATATCTCCAGTGCCCTCACCCCTGGGGGCCCCAACACCAGCTCCAATGGTCCAACCTCTGGGGGCCCCAACACCACCTCCAGGGACCTAACCCCTGAGCGCCCTAACCATAGCTCGAAAGGCCTAACCCCTGGGCTACCCAACCCCAGCTCCAAGGGTCCAACCCCTGAGCGCTCGAACCATAGCTCCAGGGGCCTAACCCCCGGCGGCCCCAACCCCAGCTCCAGATGCCCAACCCCTGGGGGCCCCAACCAGATGCAGGGGCCCAACCCCTGAGCGCCAAAACCATAACTCTATTGGCCTAACCCCTGGGCTCCCCAACCCCAGCTCCAAGGGTCCAACCCATGAGCGCCCAAACCATAGCTCCAGGAGCCTAACCCCCGGCGGCCCCAACCCCAGCTCCAGGGGCCCAACCCCTGGGGGCCCCAACACCAGATACAGGGGCCAAACCCCTGAGCGCCCGAACCATAGCTCAATGAGCCTAACCTCTGGGGGGGTCCCAACCCCCAGCTGAAGGGGCCCAACCCCTGGGGGCCCCAACACCAGATCCAGGGACCCAACCCCTGAACGCCCGATCCATAGCTCCAGAGGCCTAACCCCCGAGGGCCCCAACCCCAGCTCCAAGGGCCCAACCCCTGAGCGCCCGAACCATAGCTCCAGGGGCCAAACCCCTGGGGGCCCCAACCCCAGCTCCAAGGTCCCAACCCCTGAGCTCCCGAACCATAGCTTCAGGGGCCCAACCCCTGGGGGCCCCAACACCAGCTCCAGAACCCCAACCCGTGGGGGCCCTAACACCAGCTCCAGGGGCCCAACCCCTAGAGCCCTTGACCACAGCTCCAAGGGCCCAACGCCTGAGCGCCCGAACCGTAGCTAGAGGGCTCTAACCCCTGGGGGCCCCAATAACAGCTCCAGGGGCCGAACCCCTGGGGGCCACAACACCAGCTCCAGGAGCCCAACCCCTGGGGGCCTCAACACCAGCTTCAGAGGCCCAACCCCTGAGCGCCCGAACCATAGCTCAAGGGGCCCAACCCCTGAGCACCCGAACCATAGCTCCAGGGGCCTAACCCCCGGCGGCCCCAACCCCAGCTCCAGGAGCCCAACCCCTAGGGCCCTCGACCCCAACTCCAGGGGCCCAACCCCTGAGCGACCGAAACATAGCTCGAGGGGCCTAACCCCAGGGGGCCCAAACCCCAGCTCCAAGGGCCCAACCCCTGAGCGTCCGAATCATGGCTCCAGGGGCCTAACCCCTGGGGGCCCCAACACCAGCTCCAGGGACCGAACCCCTGGGGTCCCCAACACCACCTCCAGGGGATCAACACCTGAGCACCCGAACCATAGCTCCAGGGGCCCAACCCCTGAGCGCACGAACCATAGCTCCAGTAGCCTCACGCCTGGGGGCCCCAACACCAGCTCCAGGGGCCCAACCCCTGAGGGCCCCAACACCAGCTCCAAGGGTCCAACCCCTGAGCGCCCGAACCATAGCTCAAGGGGCCCAACCCCTGAGCACCCGAACCATAGCTCCAGGGGCCTAACCCCCGGCGGCCCCAACCCCAGCTCCAGGAGCCCAACCCCTAGGGCCCTCGACCCCAACTCCAGGGGCCCAACCCCTGAGCGACCGAAACATAGCTCGAGGGGCCTAACCCCAGGGGGCCCCAACCCCAGCTCCAAGGGCCCAACCCCTGAGCGTCCGAATCATGGCTCCAGGGGCCTAACCCCTGGGGGCCCCAACACCAGCTCCAGGGACCGAACCCCTGGGGTCCCCAACACCACCTCCAGGGGATCAACACCTGAGCACCCGAACCATAGCTCCAGGGGCCCAACCCCTGAGCGCACGAACCATAGCTCCAGTAGCCTCACGCCTGGGGGCCCCAACACCAGCTCCAGGGGCCCAACCCCTGGGGGTCCCAACACCAGCTCCAAGGGTCCAACCCCTGAGCGCCCGAACCATAGCTCCAGGGGCCTAACCCCCGGGGGGCCCCAACCCCAGATCCAGGGGCCCAACCCCTGGGGCTCGAACACCAGCTCCAGGGGTCCAACCCCTGAGTGCCCGAATCATAGTTCCAGGGGCCTAAACCCTGGGGGCCCCAACCCCAGCTCTAAGAACCCAACCCCTGAGCGCCCGAACTATAGCTCCAGGGGCCTAGCCCCCGGGGGACCAGAAACCAGCTCCAGAGCCCCTACCCCTTGGGGCCCCAAAACCAGATCCAGGGGCCCAACCCCTGAGCGCCCGAAAAATAGCTCCATGAGCCTAACCCCTGGGGCCCCAACCCCAGCTGCACGGGCCCACACCCTGGGGGCCCCAACATCAGATCCACGGGCCCAACCGCTGAGCGCCCGATCCATAGCTCCAGGGGACTAACCCCTGGGGGCCCCATCCCCAGCTCCAGGGGACCAACCCATGAGTGCCCGAACCATAGCTCCAGGGGCCGAACCCCCGGGGTCTCAATCCCCAGCTTCAGGGGCCCAAACCCTGGGGCCCTCGACCCCAGCTCCAAGGGCCTAACCCCTGAGTTCCCGAACCATAGCTCCAGGGGCCTAACCCCCGTGGGCCCCAACCACAGCTCCAGGTGCCAAACCCCTGGGAGCCACAACACCAGATCCAGGGACCCAACCCCTGAACGCCCGATCCATATCTCCAGGGGCCTAACCCCTGGGGCCCCAACCCCAGCTCCAAAGGCCCAACCCCTGAGCGCCCGAACTATAGCTCCAGGGGCCTTACCCCAGGGGGCACCAACCCCAGCTCCAGGGGCCCAACCCCTGGGGGCTCCAACACCAGCTCCAGGAGAACAACCCCTGGGTGCCTAAACTCCAGCTTCAGGGGCCCAACCCCTGCGCGCCCCATCCCCAGCTCCAAGGACCCAACCCCTGACCGCCCGAACCATGGCTCCAGGGGCCCAACCCCTGGGGGCCCAAACACCAGCTCCAGGGGCCCAACCCCTGGAGGGTCTAACACCAGCTCCAGGGGACCAACCCCTGGAGCCCTCGACCCCAGCTCCAGGGGCCCAACCCCTGGGGGCCCCAACACCAGATCCAGGGGCCAAACCCCTGAGCGCCCGAACCATAGCTCCAGGGACCTAACCCCTGGTTGCTCCAACCCCAGCTTCAACGGCCCAACCCCGGAGCCCTCGACCCCAGCTCCAGGGGCCCAACCCCTGGGGGCCCTAACACCAGATCCAGGGGCCCAACCCCTGAGCGCCCGAACCATAGCTCCAGGGGCCTAACCCCTGGGGGCCCGAACCCCAGCTACAAGGGCCCAACCCCTGTGCGGCAGAACCATAGCTCCAGGGGCCTAACACCCGTGGGCTCCAACCTCAGCTCCAGGGGCCCAGCCCCTGGGGGCCCCAACACCAGCTCCAGGAGCCCAACCCCTGGGTGTTCCAACACCAGCTCCAGGGGCCCAACCCCTGAGCGCCCAAACCATAGCTCCAGAGGCCTCACCCCTGGAGTCCCCAACACCAGGTCCAGGGGCCCAAACCCTTAGTGCCCGAAACATAGCTCCAGGGGCCCAACCTCTGAGAGCCCTAACCATAGCTCCAAGAGCCTAACCCCTGGGCGCCCAAACCCCAGCTCCAAGGGTCCGACCCCTGAGCGCCCGAATCATAGCTTCAGGGGCCCAACCCCGTGGGGGTCCCAGCACCAGCTCCAGGAGCGCAACCCCTAAGCGCCCGAACCATAGCTCCAGGAGCCTAACCCCCGGGGGCCCCAACCCCAGCTCCAGGGGCCCAACCCCTGAGCGCCCGAACCATAGCTCCAGGGGACTAACCTACTGGGGGCCCCAACACCAGCTCCAGGGGCCCAACCCCAGAGCACTCGAACCATAGTTCCAGGGGCCTAACCCATGGGGGCCCCAACACCAGCTCCAGGAGCCCAACCCCTGGGGGCCCCAACACCAGCTCCAGGGGCCCAACCCCTGACCGCCCGAAGAATAGCTCCAGGGGCCCAACCCCAGAGCGCCTGAACCATAGCTCCAGCGGCCTCATCCCTGGCGGCCCCAACACCACATCCAGTGGCCCAACCCCTGGGGCCCCAACACCAGCTCCAAGGGTCCAAACCTTAAGCGCACGAATCATAGCTCCAGGGACCTAATCCCCGGGGGCCCCAACCCCAGCTACAGGGGCCCAACCCCTGGGGGCCCAAACACCAGCTCCAGGGACCCAACCCCTGAGTACCCGAACCATAGCTCCAGGGGCCTAACCCCTGGGGGCCCCTTCCCCAGCTCCAGGGGCCCAACCCCTGGGGGCCGCAACACCAGCTCCACGGGCCCAACCCCTGAGCCCCCGAACTATAGCTCCAGAGGCCAAACCCCTGGGGGCTCCAACCCCAGCTCCAGGAGCCCAACCCATGGGGGCCCCAACACCATCTCCAGAGGCCCACCCCCTTAGCGCCTCAATCATAGCTCCAGGGGCCCAACCCTTGAGCGCCCGAACCATAGCTCCAAGGGCCTAACCCCTCGGGCTCCAACACCAGCTCCAGGGGCCCAACTCCTAGGGGCCCCAACACCAGCTCTAGGGGCCCAACCTCTGAGCGCCAGAACCACAGCTCCAGGCGTCTAACCCCTGGGGGCCCCCACCTCAGCTCCAAGGGCCCAGCCCCTGAGCGTCCGAACCATAGCTCCAGGGGCCTAACCCCTGGGGGCCCAAACCACAGCTCCAGGGGCCCAACCCCTCGGAAGCCCCAGCACCAGCTCCAGTAGACCAACCCCTGGGGGCCCCAATACCAGCTCCGGGGTCCCAACCCCCGACCGCCCTACCCATTGCTTAAAGGGCCTGACCCCTGGGCTCCCCAACCCCAGCTCCAAGGGTCCAAACCCATGAGCGCCCGAACCATAGCTCCAGGGGCCTAACCCCTGGGGACCGCAACACCAGCTCAGGGGCCCAACCCCTGGGGCCCCAACACAGCTCCAGGGGCCCAACCCGTGAGCGCCCGAAACATAGCTCCAGGGGCCTAAACCCTGGGAGTCCCAACAGCAGCTCCAGGGGCCCAACCCCTGAGCGCTCGAACCATGGCTCCAGGGGCCTAACCCATGGGGGCCCCAACCCCAGCTCCAGGAGCCCAACCCCTGGGGGCCCCAACTCCAGCTCCAGGAGCCCAACCCCTCGGGGCCCCAACACCAGCTTCAGGGGCCCAACCCCACAGCGCTCGAACCATAGCTCCAGGAGCCCAGCCCGAGAGCCCAAACCATAGCTCCATGGGCCCCACCCCTGGGGGCCCCAACACCAGCTCCAGGGGCCCAACCCCTGGGGGTCCCAACACCACCTCCAGGGGCCCAAACCCTGAGTGCCCGAACAATACCTCCAGGGGCCTAACCCCTGGGGGCCACAACACCACCTCCAGGGGCCCAACCCCTTAGCTCCCGAACCATAGCTCCAGGGGAAAACCCCTGGGGGCCCTCACCCCAGCTCCAAGGGCCTAACCCCTGAGCGCCCGAACCATAGCTCCAGGGAAATAACCCCTGGGGGCCCCAACTCCAGCTCCAGGGGCCCAACCCCTGATCGCCCGAACAATACCTCCAGGGGCCTAACCCCTGGCGGCGCCAACCCCAGCTCCAGGGGCCCAACCCCTGAGCTCCCGAACCATTGCTCTAGGGGATTACCCCTGGGGCCCAACATCAGCTCCAGGGGCCCAATCCCTAAGCGCCCGAACAATAGCTGCAGGGGCCCAACACCTGAACGCCCGATCCACAGCTCCAGGGGCATTACTCCTGGGTGCCCCAACCGCAGCTCCAGAGGCCCAACCACTGGGGGCCCCAATACCAGCTCCAGGGGCCAAACCCCTGAGCGCCACAACAATAGCTCCATGGGCATAACCCCCGGGGGCCCCAACCCCAGCTCCAGGGGCCCAACCCCTGGGGCCCCAACTCCAGCTCCAAGAGCCCAACCCCTGGGGCACCCAACACAAGCTCCAGGGGCCCAACCCCTCAGCGCTCGAACCATAGCACTAGAGGCCTAACCCCTGGGGCCCCCACACCAGCTCCATGGGCCCAAACCCTGGTGGCACCAATAGCAGCTCCGGGGGCCCAACCTCCGAGCGCCCGAACCATAGCTCCAGGAGCTGAACCCCTTAGCGCCCGAACCATAGCTCCAGGGGCCTAACCCCTTCGGGCCCCAACACCAGCTCAAGGGGCCCAACCCCTGGGCACCCCAACACCAGCTCCATAGGACCAACACCTGAGCACCCGAACCATAGCTCCAGGGGCCCAACCCGTGAGCGCCCGAACCATAGTTCCAGGGGCCTAACCCCTGGGGGCCCAAAAACCAGCTCCAGTGGCCCAACCCCTGGGGGCCTAAACACCAGCTCTAGGGGACCAACCCCTGAGCGCCCAAACCAGAGCTCCAGAGGCCCAACCCCTGAGAGCCCGAACCATAGCTCTACGGGCCTATGCCCTGGGGGACCCAATACCAGCTCCAGGAGCCCAACAACTGAGCTCCCGAACCATAGCACCAGAGGCCTAACCCCTGGGGGCCCAAATACCAGGTACATGAGTCCAACCCCTGAGCGCCCTAACCATAGCTCCAGGGACCTAACCCCTGGGGGCCCCAACACCAGCTCCAGGGGCCCAACCCCGGGGGCTTCTCGACCCAAGCTCCAAGGGCCCAACCCCTGAGTGCCCGAACCATAGCTCCATGGACCTAACCCCCGGGGGCCCCAACCCCAGCTCCAGGGGCCGAATCCCTGAGGGAACCAGCACCAGCTCCAGGGGCCCAACCCCGGGGGGCTCTCGACCCAAACTCCAAGGGCCCAACCCCTGAGCGCCCGAACCTTAGCTCCAGAGGCCTAACCCCCTGGGGCCCCAGCCCCATCTCCAAGGGCCCAACCCCTGAGCCCCCGAACCATTGCTCCAGGGGCCTAACCCCTGGGGCCCCAACCCCAACTCCAGGGGCCCAACCCCTGAGCGCCCGA
The DNA here is from genome assembly GCF_025201925.1 of Gopherus flavomarginatus. Lineage (NCBI taxonomy): Eukaryota > Metazoa > Chordata > Testudines > Testudinidae > Gopherus > Gopherus flavomarginatus. The sequence goes on along the minus strand of NW_026114632.1, from coordinate 142,614 downwards.
ACCATAGCATCAGGGGCCTATCCCCCGGGGGCTCCAACCCCAGCTCCAAGGGCCCAACCCCTGAGCGCCCGAACCATAGCTCTAGGGGCCTAAACCCTGGGTTCCCCGACACCAGCTCCAGGGGCCGAACCCCTAGAGACCCCAACACCGGCTCCAGGGGCCCAACCCCTGAGCGACCGAACCATAGCTCCAGGAGCTGAACCCCTGAGCGCCCGAACCATAGCTCCAGGGGCCTAACCCATGGGGGCCCCAACACCAGCTCAAGTGGCTCAACCCCTGGGGGCCCCAACACCAGCTCCAGGGTCCCAACCCCTGAGCGCCCGAACAATACCTCCAGGGGCCTAACCCCTGGAGGCCCCTTCCCCACCTCCAGGGGCCCAACCTCTGAGCGCCCGAACCATAGCTCCAGGGGCCTAAGCCCCGGGGGCCGCAATCCCAGCTCCAGTGGCCCAACCCCTGGGGCCCTCGACCCTAGCTCCAGGGCCCCAACCCCTGAGCGCCCGAACCATAGCATCAGGGGCCTAACCCCCAGGGGCTCGAACCCCAGCTCCAAGGGCCCAACCCCTGAGCGCCCGAACCATAGCTCCAGGAGCTGAACCCCTTAGCGCCCGAACCATAGCTCCAGGGGCTTAACCCCTGGGGGCCCCAACCCCAGCTCCAGGGGCTCAACCCCTGGGGGCCCCAACACCAGATCCAGGGGCCCAACCCCTGAGCGCCCGATCCATAGCTCCAGGGGCCAAACTCCCGGGGGCCCCAACCCCAACTCCAGGGGCCCAAACCCTGGTTCCCTCGACCCCAGTACCAGGGGCCCAACCCCTGAGCGCCCGACCCATATCTCCAGGGGCCTAACCCCCGGGGGCCCCAACCCCAGCTCCAAGGGCCCAACCCCTCACAGCCCGAACCATAGCTCCAGGGAACCAACCGCTGAGCTCCCGAACCAAAGCTCCAGGGGCCTAAACTCTGGGGTCCCCAACACCAGCTCCAGGGGCCCAACTCCTGAGAGCCCCAACACCAGCTCCAGGGGCCCAACCCCTGAGCGCCCGAACCATAGCTCCAGGGGCCTAACCCCTGGGGGCCCAAACACCAGCTCCAGGGGCCCAACCCATGAGCGCCCGAACAATACCTCCAGGGTCCGAAACCCTGGGGACCCCAACACCAGCTCCACGGGCCGAACCTCTGCGGCCCATGACCCCAGCTCCAAGGGCCCAGCCCCTGGGTGCCCGAACCATAGCTCCAGGGGCCTAACCCCTGGGGCTCCAACATGAGCTCCAGGGTCCCAACCCCTGGAGGTCCCAACACCAGCTCCAGGGGCCCAACCCCTGAGCGCCCGAACCATAGCTCCAGGGGCTTAACCCCTGGGGGCCCAAACACCAGCTCCAGGGGTCCAACCCATGAGCGCCCGAACAATACCTCCAGGGGCCGAAACCCTGGGGGCCACAACAACAGCTCCACGGGCCGAACCTCTGCGTCCCTCGACCCCAGCTCCAAGGGCCCAGCCCTTGGGTGCCCGAACCATAGCTCCAGGGGTCGAACACCCGGGAGCCCCAACCCCAGCACCAGGGGCCCAACCCGTGGGGGCCCCAACACCAGATCCAGGGGCCCAACTTCTGTGGCCCGAACCATAGGTCCAGGGGCCTAACCCATGGGGCCCCAACCCCAGCTCCAAGGGTCCAACTCCTGAGCCCCCGAACCATAGCTCCAGGGGCCTAACCCCCGGGGGCCCAAACACCAGCTCCAAGGGCGAAACCCCTGAGCGCCCGAACCATAGCTCCAGGGGCCTAACCCCTGGGGGCCCCAACACCAACACAAGGGGCCGAACCCCTGGGGGCCCCAACACCACCTCCAGGGGCCCAACCCCAAAGCGCCCGAACCATAGCACCAGGGGCCCAACCCCTTAGCGCCCGAACCATAGCTCCAGGGGCCTAACCCCTGGGGGCCCCAACACCAGCTCCAGGGGCCCAACACCTGAGCGTCCAAAACATAGTTCCAGGGGCCTAACCCCTGGGGGCCCCAACACCAGCTCCAGGGGCCCAACCCCTGGAGGCCTTAACACCAGCTCCAGGGGCCCAACCCCTGGGTCACTCGACCCCAGCTCGAAGAGCCCAACCCCTGAACGCCCGAACCACAGCTCCAGGGCCTAACCCTTGGGGGCCCCAACCCCAACTCCAGGGGCCCAACCCTGGGGGCCCCAACACCAGCACCACGGGCCCAACCCCTGAGCGCCCGAACCATAGTTCCAGGGGCTAACCCCCGGGGGCCCCAACCCCAGCTCCAGAAACCCAACCGCTTGGGCCCTCGACCCCAACTCCAGGAGCCCAACCCCTGAGATCACGAACCATAGCTTCAGGGGCGTAACCCCTGGGGGCCCCAACACCAGCTTCAATGGCCCAACACCTGAGGGCCACAACACCAGCTCCAGGGGCCCAACCCCTCAGCGTCCGAACGATAGTTCCAGGGGCCCAACCCCTGGGGGCCCCAACACCAGCTCCAGGGGCCCAACCCCTGAGCGCCCGAACAATACCTTCAATGGCCTAACCCTTGGGGGCCCCAACACCAGCTCCAGGGGCCCAACCCCTGAGCGTCAGAACCATAGCTCAAGGGTCTGAACCCCTGGGGGCCCCAACACCAGCTCCAGGGGCCTAACCCCTGGGGCCCTCGACCCCAGCACCAAGGGACCAACCCCTGAGTGCCCGAAATAAAGCTCTAGAGCGCTAACCACCGGGGGCCCCAACACCAGCTCCAGGGGCTCAATCCCTGGGGGCCCCAACACCAGATCCAGCGGCCCAAGCCCTGAGCCCCCGAACCATAGCTCCAGGGGCCCAACCCCTGAGCGCCCGAACCATAGCTCCAGGGGCCTAACCCCTGTGGGACACAACACCAGCTCCAGGTGCCCAACCCCTGGGGGCCCCAACACCAGCTCCAGGGTCGCAACCCCTGGGGCCCTCGACCCCAGCTCCAAGGGCCCAACCCCTGAGCGTCCGAACCATAGCTCCAGGGGCCTAACCCCTGGGGGCCCCAACCCCAGCTCCAGGAGCCCAACCCCTGGGGGCCTCAACATCAGCTCCAGGGGCCCAACCCCTGAGCGCCAGAACCATAGCTCCAGGGGCCTAACCCCCGGGGGCCCCAACCCCAGCTCCAAGGTCTCAACCCCTAAGCGCCCGAACCATAGCTCCAGGGGCCTAACCCCTGGGGGTCACAACCCCAGCTCCAGGGGACCAGCCCCTGTGGGCTCCAACACCAGCTTCAGGAACCCAACCCCTGGGGTTCCCAACACCATCTTCAGGGGCCCAAGCCTTGGGGGACCGAACCCCAGCTCCAAGGGCCCAACACCTGAGCGCCCGAAGCATAGCTCCAGGGGCCTAACCCATAGGGGCCCCAACCCAGTTCCAGGGGCCCAATCCCTGGGGGCTCTAACACCAGCTCCAGGAGCCCAAACCCTGGGGGCCCTAACACCAGCTCTAGGGGCCCAACCCTTGGGGCCCTCGACCCCAGCTCAAAGGGCCCAAACCCTAAGCGCCCGAACCATAGCTCCAGGGGCCCAACCCCTGAGCGCCCGAACCATAGCTCCAGGGGCCTAACCCCTGTGGGACACAACACCAGCTCCAGGGGCCCAACCGCTGGGGGCCCCAACACCAGCTCCAGGGTCGCAACCCCTGGGGCCCTCGACCCCAGCTCCAAGGGCCCAACCCCTGAGCGTCCGAACCATAGCTCCAGGGGCCTAACCCCTGGGGGCCCCAACCCCAGCTCCAGGAGCCCAACCCCTGGGGGCCTCAACATCAGCTCCAGGGGCCCAACCCCTGAGCGCCAGAACCATAGCTCCAGGGGCCTTACCCCCGGGGGCCCCAACCCCAGCTCCAAGGTCTCAACCCCTAAGCGCCCGAACCATAACTCCAGGGGCCTAACCCCTGGGGGTCACAACCCCAGCTCCAGGGGACCAGCCCCTGTGGGCTCCAACACCAGCTTCAGGAACCCAACCCCTGGGGTTCCCAACACCATCTTCAGGGGCCCAAGCCTTGGGGGACCGAACCCCAGCTCCAAGGGCCCAACCCCTGAGCGCCCGAAGCATAGCTCCAGGGGCCTAACCCATAGGGGCCCCAACCCAGTTCCAGGGGCCCAACCCCTGGGGGCTCTAACACCAGCTCCAGGAGCCCAAACCCTGGGGGCCCTAACACCAGCTCTAGGGGCCCAACCCTTGGGGCCCTCGACCCCAGCTCAAAGGGCCCAAACCCTAAGCGCCCGAACCATAGCTCCAGGGGCCCAACCCCTGAGCGCCCGAACCATAGCTCCAGGGGCCTAAACCCTGTGGGACACAACACCAGCTCCAGGGGCCCAACCCCTGGGGGCCCCAACACCAGCTCCAGGGTCGCAACCCCTGGGGCCCTCGACCCCAGCTCCAAGGGCCCAACCCCTGAGCGTCCGAACCATAGCTCCAGGGGCCTAACCCCTGGGGGCCCCAACCCCAGCTCCGTGAGCCCAACCCCTGGGGGCCTCAACATCAGCTCCAGGGGCCCAACCCCTGAGCTCCAGAACCATAGCTCCAGGGGCCTAACCCCCGGGGGCCCCAACCCCAGCTCCAAGGGCCCAACCCCTGAGCGCCTGAACCATAGCTCTAGGGCCCTAACCCTTGGGGTCCCCAACACCAGCTCCAGGGGCCGAACCCCTGGGGGCCTCAACACCAGCTCCAGGGGCTGAAACCCTGGGGCCCTCGACCGCAGCTCCAGGGGCCGAACCCCTGAGCACCCGAACCATAGCTCCACGGGCATAACCCCCGGGGGCCCCTTCCCCAGCTCCAGCGGTCCAACCCCTGGGGCCCTCGACCCCAGCACCAGGGGCTGAACCCCTGAGCACCCGAACAATAGCTCCACGGGCATAAGCCCCGGGAGCCCCAAACGTAGGTCCAGAGGCCCAAACCCTGAGCGCCCGAACCATAGCTCCAGGGGCCTAACCCCTGGGGGCCCAAACCCCAGCTCCAAGAGCCAAACTCCTGAGCGCCCGAATCATAGCTCCAGGGGCCCAACCCCTGGGAGCCCCAACACCAGCTCCAGGGGCTCAAACCCTGAGGGCCCCAACTCCAGCTCCAGGGCCCAACCCCTGAGTACGCGAACCATAGCTCCTGGGGCCTAACCCTTGGGGGCCCCAACACCAGTTCCAGGGGCCCAACCCCTGAGCGTCCGAACAATACTTCCAGGGACCTATCCCCTGGGGCCCAAAAACCAGCTCCAGGGGCCCAACCCCTCAGCGCCAGAACCATTGCTCCAGGGGCCTAACCCAAGTGGTCCCCTACTCCAGCTCCAAGGGCCCAAACCCTGAGCACCCGAACTATAGCTCCAGAGGCCTAACTCCTGGGGGCCCCAACCCCAGCTCCAGGGGCCTAAACTCTGGGGACCCAAACACCAGCTCCAGGGGCCAAACTCCTGAGCGCCCGAACCATAGCTCCATGGGCCTAACCACCGGGGACCCCAGCCCCAGCTCCACGGGCTCAACCCCTGGGGGCCCCAACACCAGCTCCAGAAGTCCAACCCCTGGGGGCCCCAACACCAGCTCCAGGGGCCCAACTCCTGAGCGCCCGAACCATAGCTCCAGGGGCCTAACCCCCGGGGGACCCAACCCCAGCTCCAGGGGCCCAACCCCTGGGGCCCTCGACACCAACTCCACGGGCCCAACCCCTGAGCGCCCGAACCATATCTCAAGGGACCTAACCCCTGGGGGCCCCAACCTGAGCTCCAAGGGCCCAACCCCTGAGCGTCCGAACCACAGTTCCAGGGGCCTAACCCCTGGGGGCCCAAACACCAGCTCCAGGGACCGAACCCCTGGGGGACCGAACACCAGCTCCAGGGGCCGAACCCCTGAGCACTCGAACCATTGCTCTAGGGGCCTAACCCCTGGGGGCCCCAACACCAGATCCAGGAGCCCAAACCCTGGGGGCCCCCACACCAGCTCCAGGGGCCCAACCCCTGAGAGCCCCAACACCAGCTCCAGGAGCCCAACCCCTGGGGACCCCAACGCCATCTCCAGGGGCCCAATCCCTGAGCGCCCGAGCCATAGCTCCAGTGGCCAAACCCCTGAGCGTCCGAAACATAGCTCCAGCGGCCTAACCCCTGGGGGCCCCAACACCAGCTCCAGCGGCCAAACCCCTGGAGGGCCGAACACCAGCTCCAGTGGAATAAACCCTGGGGGCCCCAACACCAGCTCCAGGGGCCCAACCCCTGAACGCCCTAACCATAGCTCCAAGGGCCTAACCCCTGGGCTCCCCAACCCCAGCTCCAAGGGTCCAACACCTGAGCGCCCGAACCATAGCTCAAGGGGGCCCCAACCCCAGCTCCAGGGGCCCAACCCCTGGGGGCCCCAACACCAGCTCCAGAGGCCCAACCCCTGAGTGCCCGAACCATAACTCCAGGGGCCTAGAGCCTGGGGGCCCCAAACCCAGCTCCAAGGGCCCAACCCCTGAGCGCCCGAACCATAGCTCCAGTGTCCTAACCCCTGGGGGCCCCTCCCCCAGCTACAGGGGCCCAACCCCTGGGGACCCCAACACCAGATCCAGAGGCCCAAACCCTGAGCTCCCAAACCATAGCTCCATGGGCCTAACCCTTGGGGGCCGAACCCCACCTGCAGGGGCCCAACCCCTGGGGGCCCCAACATCAGATCCACGGGCCCAACCCCTGAGTGCCCGAACCATAGCTCCAGGGGACTAACCCCTGCGGGCCCCAACACCAGCTCCAAGGGCCCAACCCCTGAGTGCCCGAACCATTGCTCCAGGGGCCTAACCCCAGGGGGCCCAAAACCCAGCTCCAAAGGCCCAACACCTGAGCGCCCGAACCATAGCTCCAGGGGCCTAACCCCCGGGGGCCCCAATCCCAGCTCCAGGGGCCCAACCCCTGGGGTCCCCAACACCAGATCAAGCGGCCCAACCCCTGAGCGACCGAACCATAGCTCCAGAGGCCTAACCCCTAGGGGACCCAACCCCAGTTCCAAGGGCCCAATAGCGGAGCGCCCGAATCATAGCTCCAGGGGCCTAACCCCTGGGGGCTCAAACTCCACCTCCAAGGGCCCAACCCGTGAGCGCCCGAAAGATACCTCCAGGGGCCTAACCCCAGGGCCTCAACCCCAGCTCCAGAGGCTCAACCCCTGGGGTCCCCAACACCAGATCCAGGGGCCCAAATCCTGAGCGCGCGAACCATAGCTCCAGGGGCCCAACCCCTGAGCGCCCGAACCATAGTTCCAGTGGCCTCACCCTGGGGGCCCCAACAACAGCTCCAGGGGCCCAACCCCTGAGTGCCCTAACCATAGCTCGTAGGGCATAACCCCTGGGCTCTGAAACCCCAGAATCAAGGGTCCAACCCCTGAGCGCCCGAACCATAGCTCCAGGGGCCTAACCCCCGGAGCCCCAACCCCAGCTCCAGGGGCCCAACCCCTAGGGGCCCCAACACCAGCTCCAGGGGCCCAACCCGAGTGCCCGAACCATAGCTCCAGGGGCCTAAACCCTGGGGACCCCAATCCCAACTCCAAGGGCCCCAACCCCTGAGCGCTAGAACTATAACTCCACGGGCCAAGCACCCGGGGGCCCCAACCCCAGCTCCAGTTGCCAAACCCCTGGGGGCCCCAACACCAGATCCAGGGGCCCAACCCCTGAGCACCCGAACCATAGCTCCATGGGCCTAACCTCTGGGGGCCCCAACCCCAGCTGTAGGAGCCCAACCCCTGGGTGCCCCAACATCAGATCCACGGGCCCAACCCCTGAGTGCCCGAACCATAGCTCCAGGGGACTAACCCTGGGGGGCCCCAACCTCAGCTAAAAAGGACCAACCCCTGAGTGCCCGATCCATTGCTCAAGGGACATAACCCTCAGGGTCCCAAACCCCAGCTCCAAGGGCCCAACCCCTGAGCGTCCGAACCATAGCTCCAGGGGCCTAACCCCTGGGGTCCCCAAACACCAGCTCCAAGGGCCCAACCCCTGGGGGCCCCAACACCAGCTCCAGGGGCCCGACCCCCGAGTGCCGGAACCATAGCTCCAGAGGCCTAACCCCCGGAGGCCTCAACCACAGCTCCAGGGGCCTAACCCCCGGGGGCCCCAACCCCAGCTCCAAGGGCCCAATCCCTGAGCCCCCGAACCGTAGCTCCAGGGACCCAACCCCTGAGCGCCCGAACCATATCTCCAGTGCCCTCACCCCTGGGGGCCCCAACACCAGCTCCAATGGTCCAACCTCTGGGGGCCCCAACACCAGCTCCAGGGACCTAACCCCTGAGCGCCCTAACCATAGCTCGAAAGGCCTAACCCCTGGGCTACCCAACCCCAGCTCCAAGGGTCCAACCCCTGAGCGCTCGAACCATAGCTCCAGGGGCCTAACCCCCGGCGGCCCCAACCCCAGCTCCAGATGCCCAACCCCTGGGGGCCCCAGCCAGATGCAGGGGCCCAACCCCTGAGCGCCAAAACCATAACTCTATTGGCCTAACCCCTGGGCTCCCCAACCCCAGCTCCAAGAGTCCAACCCATGAGCGCCCAAACCATAGCTCCAGGAGCCTAACCCCCGGCGGCCCCAACCCCACCTCCAGGGGCCCAACCCGTTGGGGACCCAACACCAGCTCCAGGGGCCCAACCCCTGAGCGCCCGAACCATAGCTCCAGGGGCCTAACTCCCGGGGGCCCCAACCCCAGCTCCAGGGGCCCAACCCCTGGGGGCCCCAACACCAGATACAGGGGCCAAACCCCTGAGCGCCCGAACCATAGCTCAATGAGCCTAACCTCTGGGAGGGTCCCAACCCCAGCTGAAGGGGCCCAACCCCTGGGGGCCCCAACACCAGATCCAGGGACCCAACCCCTGAACGCCCGATCCCTAGCTCCAGAGGCCTAACCCCCGAGGGCCCCAACCCCAGCTCCAAGGGCCCAACCCCTGAGCGCCCGAACCATAGCTCCAGGGGCCCAACCCCTGGGGGCCCCAACCCCAGCTCCAAGGGCCCAACCCCTGAGCTCCCGAACCATAGCTCCAGGGGCCCAACCCCTGGGGGCCCCAACACCAGCTCCAGAACCCCAACCCGTGGGGGCCCTAACACCAGCTCCAGGGGCCCAACCCCTAGAGCCCTTGACCACAGCTCCAAGGGCCCAACGCCTGAGCGCCCGAACCGTAGCTAGAGGGCTCTAACCCCTGGGGGCCCCAATAACAGCTCCAGGGGCCGAACCCCTGGGGGCCACAACACCAGCTCCAGGAGCCCAACCCCTGGGGGCCTCAACACCAGCTCCAGAGGCCCAACCCCTGAGCGCCCGAACCATAGCTCAAGGAGCCCAACCCCTGAGCACCCGAACCATAGCTCCAGGGGCCTAACCCCCGGCGGCCCCAACCCCAGCTCCAGGAGCCCAACCCCTAGGGCCCTCGACCCCAACTCCAGGGGCCCAACCCCTGAGCGACCGAAACATAGCTCGAGGGGCCTAACCCCAGGGGGCCCCAACCCCAGCTCCAAGGGCCCAACCCCTGAGCGTCCGAATCATGGCTCCAGGGGCCTAACCCCTGGGGGCCCCAACACCAGCTCCAGGGACCGAACCCCTGGGGTCCCCAACACCACCTCCAGGGGATCAACACCTGAGCACCCGAACCATAGCTCCAGGGGCCCAACCCCTGAGCGCACGAACCATAGCTCCAGTAGCCTCACGCCTGGGGGCCCCAACACCAGCTCCAGGGGCCCAACCCCTGAGGGCCCCAACACCAGCTCCAAGGGTCCAAACCCTGAGCACCCGAACCATAGCTCCAGGGGCCTAACCGCCGGGGGCCCCAACCCCAGCTCCAGGGGCCCAACCCCTGGGGCCCCAACACCAGCTCCAGGGGCCCAACCCCTGAGTGCCCGAATCATAGTTCCAGGGGCCTAAACCCTGGGGGCCCCAACCCCAGCTCTAAGAACCCAACCCCTGAGCGCCCGAACTATAGCTCCAGGGGCCTAACCCCCGGGGGACCCAAACCCAGCTCCAGAGCCCCTACCCCTGGGGGCCCCAACATCAGATCCACGGGCCCAACCGCTGAGCGCCCGATCCATAGCTCCAGGGGACTAACCCCTGGGGGCCCCATCCCCAGCTCCAGGGGACCAACCCATGAGTGCCCGAACCATAGCTCCAGGGGCCGAACCCCCGGGGTCTCAATCCCCAGCTTCAGGGGCCCAAACCCTGGGGCCCTCGACCCCAGCTCCAAGGGCCTAACCCCTGAGTGCCCGAACCATAGCTCCAGGGGCCTAACCCCCGTGGGCCCCAACCACAGCTCCAGGTGCCCAACCCCTGGGAGCCACAACACCAGATCCAGGGACCCAACCCCTGAACGCCCGATCCATATCTCCAGGGGCCTAACCCCTGGGGCCCCAACCCCAGCTCCAAGGGCCCAACCCCTGAGCGCCCGAACCATAGCTCCAGGGGCCTTACCCCAGGGGGCACCAACCCCAGCTCCAGGGGCCCAACCCCTGGGGGCTCCAACACCAGCTCCAGGAGAACAACCCCTGGGTGCCTAAACTCCAGCTTCAGGGGCCCAACCCCTGCGCGCCCCATCCCCAGCTCCAAGGACCCAACCCCTGACCGCTCGAACCATGGCTCCAGGGGCCCAACCCCTGGGGGCCCAAACACCAGCTCCAGGGGCCCAACCCCTGGAGGCTCTAACACCAGCTCCAGGGGCGAAACCCCTGGGGGCCCCAACACCAGATCCAGGGGCCAAACCCCTGAGTGCCTGAACCATAGCTCCAGGGACCTAACCCCTGGTTGCTCCAACCCCAGCTTCAACGGCCCAACCCCGGAGCCCTCGACCCCAGCTCCAGGGGCAAAACCCCTGGGGGCCCCAACACCAGATCCAGGGGCCCAACCCCTGAGCCCCCGAACCATAGCTCCAGGGGCCTAACCCCTGGGGGCCCTAACCCCAGCTACAAGGGCCCAACCCCTGAGCGGCAGAACCATAGCTCCAGGGGCCTAACACCCGTGGGCTCCAACCTCAGCTCCAGGGGCCCAGCCCCTGGGGGCCCCAACACCAGCTCCAGGAGCCCAACCCCTGAGTGTTCCAACACCAGCTCCAGGGGCCCAACCCCTGAGCGCCCAAACCATAGCTCCAGAGGCCTCACCCCTGGAGTCCGCAACACCAGGTCCAGGGGCCCAAACCCTTAGTGCCCGAACCATAGCTCCAGGGGCCCAACCCCTGAAAGCCCTAACCATAGCTCCAAGAGCCTAACCCCTGGGCGCCCGAACCCCAGCTCCAAGGGTCCGACCCCTGAGCGCCCGAATCATAGCTTCAGGGGCCCAACCCCGTGGGGGTCCCAGCACCAGCTCCAGGAGCGCAACCCCTAAGCGCCCGAACCATAGCTCCAGGAGCCTAACCCCCGGGGGCCCCAACCCCAGCTCCAGGGGCCCAACCCCTGAGCGCCCGAACCATAGCTCCAGGGGACTAACCTACTGGGGGCCCCAACACCAGCTCCAGGGGCCCAACCCCAGAGCACTCGAACCATAGTTCCAGGGGCCTAACCCATGGGGGCCCCAACACCAGCTCCAGGAGCCCAACCCCTGGGGGCCCCAACACCAGCTCCAGGGGCCCAACCCCTGACCGCCCGAAGAATAGCTCCAGGGGCCCAACCCCAGAGCGCCTGAACCATAGCTCCAGCGGCCTCATCCCTGGCGGCCCCAACACCACATCCAGTGGCCCAACCCCTGGGGCCCCAACACCAGCTCGAAGGGTCCAAACCTTAAGCGCACGAATCATAGCTCCAGGGACCTAATCCCCGGGGGCCCCAACCCCAGCTACAGGGGCCCAACCCCTGGGGGCCCCTTCCCCAGCTCCAGGGGCCCAACCCCTGGGGGCCGCAACACCAGCTCCACGGGCCCAACCCCTGAGCCCCCGAACTATAGCTCCAGAGGCCAAACCCCTGGGGGCTCCAACCCCAGCTCCAGGAGCCCAACCCCTGGGGTCCTCGACCCCAGCTCCAGGGGCCAACACTTGAGCGCCCGAACCATAGCTCCCGGGGCCTGAACCCTGGGGGCCCCAACACCAGCTCCAGGGGCCCAACCCATGAGGGCCCCAACACCATCTCCAGAGGCCCACCCCCTTAGCGCCTCAATCATAGCTCCAGGGGCCCAAACCTTGAGCGCCCGAACCATAGCTCCAAGGGCCTAACCCCTCGGGCTCCAACACCAGCTCCAGGGGCCCAACTCCTAGGGGCCCCAACACCAGCTCTAGGGGCCCAACCTCTGAGCGCCAGAACCATAGCTCCAGGCGTCTAACCCCTGGGGGCCCCCACCTCAGCTCCAAGGGCCCAGCCCCTGAGCGTCCGAACCATAGCTCCAGGGGCCTAACCCCTGGGGGCCCAAACCACAGCTCCAGAGGCCCAACCCCTTGGGGCCCCAACACCAGCTCCAGGGTCCCAACCCCTGAGTGCCCGAACCATAGCTCCAGGGACCTAACCCATGGGGGCCCCAACCCCAGCTCCAGGGGCCGAATCCCTGGGGGCCCCAACACCAGCTCCAGGGGCCCAACCCCTGAGCGCCCGAACCATAGCTTCAGAGGCTTAAACCCGGGGGGCCGCAACACCAGCTCCAGGGGCCGAACCCCTGAACGCCCAGGCCATAGCTCCACGGGCCTAACCCCTGGGGGCCCCAACACCGGCTCCAGGGGCCCAACCCCTGGGGCCCTCAACCCCAGCTCCAAGGGCCCAACCCCTGAGTGCCCGAACCATAGCTCCAGGAGCCTAACCCCCGGGGGCTCCAACCCCAGCTCCAGGGGACTAAACCCTAGGGGCTTCACCACCAGATCCAGGGACCCAACCCCTTAGCGCCCGAACCATAGCTCCAGGGGCCTAACCCCTGGGAGCCCCAACCCCAGCTCCAAGGGCCCAACCCCTGGGCGCCCGAACCATAGCTCCAGTAGCCTAACCCCTGGGGGCCCAAACCCCAGTTCCAGGGGCCCAACCCCTGAGCGCCCGAACCATAGCTCCAGTAGCCTCACCCCTGGGCGCCCCAACTCCCGCTCCATGGGTCCAACCCCTGAGCACCCGAACCATAGTTCCAGGGTCCCAGCCCCTGGGGGCCCCAACACGAGCTCCAGGTTCCCAACCCCTGAGCGCCCGAACCATAGCTCCAGGGGCCTAACCCCCGGGGGCCCCAACCCCAGCTCCAGGGGCCCAACCCCTGGAGCCCTCGACCCCGGCTCCATGGGATCAACCCCTGAGCGCCCGAACCATCGCTTCAGGGGCCTAACCCCCCGGGGGGCACAACCCCAGCTCGAAGGGCCCAACCACTGAGTGCCCGAACCATACCGAACCATAGCTCCAGGGACCTAACCCCCGGGGGCCCCAACCCCAGCTCCAGGGGCCTAACCCCTGTGGGCCCCAACACCAGCTCAAAGAGCCCAACCCCTGGGGCCCGCGACCCGAGCTCCAGGGGCCCAACTCCAGAGCACACGAACCATAGCTCCAGGGGTCCAACCCCTGAGCGCCCGAACCATAGTTCCAGAGGCCTCACCCCTGTGGGCCCCAACACCAGCTCCAGGGGCCCAACCCCTGGGGGCTCCAACACCAGCTCCAGGGGACCAAACCCTGAGCGAACGAACCATAGTTCCAAGGGCCCAACCCCTGAGCGCCCGAACCATAGCTCCAGGCGCCTTACCCCCGGGGGCACGAACCCCAGCTCCATTAGCCCAACCCGTAGCTCCCTCGACCCCAGCTCCAAGGGGGCAACCCCTGAGCGCCCGAACCATAGCTCCAGGGGCCGAACCCCTTGGGGCCCCAACACCAGCTACAGGGGCCCAACCTCTGTGTGCCCGAACCATATCTCCAGGAGCCTAACCCCCGGGGGCCCCAACCCCAGCTTCAGGGGCCCAACCCCTGGGGTCCAACACCAGATCCAGGAGCCCAACCCCTGAGCGCCCGAACCATAGCTCCAGGGGCCTAACCCCCGGGGGCCCCAACCCCAACTCCAAGGGCCCAAACCCTGAGCGCCCAAACCATAGCTCCCGGGGCCTAAACCCTGCGGGCCCCAACACCAGCTCCAGGGGCCCAACCCATGGGGGCCCCAACACCATCTCCAGAGGCCCAACCCCTTAGCGCCTCAATCATAGCTCCAGGGGCCCAACCCTTGAGCGCCCGAACCATAGCTCCAAAGGGCCTAACCCCTGGAGCCCCAACACCAGCTCCAGGGGCGTGATCCCTGGGGGCCCCAACACCAGCTCCAGGGGCCCAACCTCTGAGCGCCCGAACCATAGCTCCAGGCGTCTAACCCCTGGGGGCCCCCACCTCAGCTCCAAGGGCCCAGCCCCTGAGCGTCCGAACCATAGCTCCAGGGGCCTAACCCCTGGGGGCCCAAACCACAGCTCCAGGGGCCCAACCCCTTGGGGCCCCAACACCAGCTCCAGGGTCCCAACCCCTGAGCTCCCGAACCATAGCTCCAGGGACCTAACCCCCGGGGGCCCCAATCCCAGCTCCAGGGGCCGAATCCCTGGGGGCCCCAAAACCAGCTCCAGGGGCCGAACCCCTGAGCGCCCGAACCATAGTTCCAGGGTCCCAGCCCCTGGGGGCCCCAACACGAGCTCCAGGTTCCCAACCCCTGAGCGCTCGAACCATAACTCCAGGGGCCTAACCCCCGGGGGCCCCAACCCCAGCTCCAGGGGCACAACCCCTGGAGCCCTCGACCCCGGCTCCATGGGATCAACCCCTGAGCGCCCGAACCATCGCTTCAGGGGCCTAACCCCCCGGGGGCCACAACCCCAGCTCGAAGGGCCCAACCACTGAGTGCCCAAACCATAGCTCCAGAGGCCTAACCCCTGAGCGCCCGAACCATAGCTCCAGGGGCCTAACCCCTGGAGAGCCAACACCACCTCCAGGGGCCCAACCCCTGGGGGCCCCAACACCAGCTCCAGAGTCCCAACCCATGAGAGCCCAAACAATACCTCCAGGGGCCTAACCCCTGGGGGCCTAACACCAGCTACAGGGGCCCGACCCCTGAGCTCCCGAACCATAGTTCCAGGGGCCGAACCCCTATGGGCCCCAACACCAGGTCCAGGGGCCCAACCCCTGAGGCCCTCGACCCCAGCTCCAGGGGCCCAGCCTCTGTGTGCCCGAGCCATATCTCCAGGAGCCTAACCCCCGGGGGCCCAACCCTAGCTTCAGGGGCCCAACCCCTGGGGTCCAACACCAGATCCAGGGGCCCAACCCCTGAGCGCCCAAACCATAGCTCCAGGGGCCTAAACCCTGGTGGCCCCAACACCAGCTCCAGGGGCCCAACCCCTGAGCGCCCGAACCATAGCTCCAGGGGCCTAACCCCTGCAGACCCCAACAGCAGCTCCAGGGGCCCATCCCCTGAGCGCCCGAACCATAGCTCCAGGGGCCTTTCCCCCGGGGGCACCAACCCCAGCTCCAGGGTCCCAACCCCTGGGGCCCTCGACCCCAGCGCCAGGGGCCCAACCCCTGAGCGCCCGAACCATAGCTCCAGGGACCTAACCCCCGCGGGCCCCAACCCCAGCTCCAGGGGCCAAACTCCTGTGGGCCCCAACACCAGCTCAAAGAGCCCAACCCCTGGGGCCCGCGACCCGAGCTCCAGGGGCCCAACTCCAGAGCGCACAAACCATAGCTCCAGGGGTCCAACCCCTGAGCGCCCGAACCATAGTTCCAGAGGCCTCACCCCTGTGGGCCCCAACACCAGCTCCAGGGGCCCAACCCCTGGGGGCCCCAACACCAGCTCCAGGGGCCTAACCCCCGGAGGCCTCAACACCAGCTCCAGGGGACCAACTCCTGAGCTCTCGAACCATAGCTCCATAGGTCCAACCCGTGAGCGCCCGAACCATGGCTCCAGGGGCCGAACCCCTGGGGGCCCGAACACCAGCTCCAAGTTCCCAACCCCTGAGCGCCCAAACCATAGCTCCAGGGGCCCAACCCCTGAGCGCCCGAAACATAGTTCCAGCGGCCTAACCCCTAGAGGTCCCAACACCAGCTCCAGGGGCGCAACCCCTGAGCGCCCGAAACATAGTTCCAGGGGCCTAACCCCTGGGGTCCCCCACACCAGATCCAGGGACGCAACCCTTGAGCGCCCGAATCATAGCTCCAGGGGTTTAACCTCTGGGGGCCCCTTCAGCACCTCCAGGGGCCCAACCCTTGAGCTCCCGAAACATAGCTCCAGGGGTCTAACCCCTGGGGGCCCCAACACCAGCTGCAGGGGCCCAACCCCTGGGAGCCCCAACACCAGCTCCAGGGGCTCAACCCCTGAGCGCCCGAACCATATCTACAGGGGCCTAACCCGTGGGGCCCCAACACCAGCTCCAGGGGCAAAACCCCTGGGGACCCCAATACCAGCTCCAGGGGCCCAACCCGTGAGCGCCCGAACCATAGCTCCAGGGGCCTAACCCCAGGGGTCCCCAACACCAGCTCCAGGGGCCCAACCCCTGAGCGCCCGAACCATAGCTCCAGGGGCCGAACCCCTGTGGGCCCCAACACCAACTCTATTGGCCGAACCCCTGGGGCCCTCGACCACAGCTCCAGGAGCCCAACCCCTAAGCGTCCGAACCATAGCTCCAGGGGTCGAACCCCTGGGGGCCCCAACACCAGCTCCAGGGGCCCAACCCCTGGGGCCCTCGACCCCAGCTCCAAGGGCCCAACCCCTGAGTGCCCGAACCATAGCTCCAGGGGCCTAACCCCCGGGGGCCCCAACCCCAGCTCCAGGGGCCCAACCCCTGGGGGCCCCAACACCAGATCCAAAGGCCCAACCCCTGAGCTACCGAACCATAGCTCCAGGGGCCTAACCCCTGTGGGCCCGAAACCCAGCTTTAAGAGCCCAACCCCTGAGCGCCCAAACCATAGCTTCAGGGACTTAACCCATGGGGCCCCCAACCCTAACTCCAGGGTCCCAACCGCTGGGGGCCCCAACACCATATCCAGGGGCCCAACCCCTGAGCGACCGAACCATAGCTCCAGGGGCTAACCCCTAGGGGCCCCAACCCTACCTCCAGGGGCCCAACCCCTGGGGGCTCCAACACCAGGTCCAGGAGCCCAACCCCTGGGGGCCCGAACACCAGCTCCAGGGGCCAAACCCCTGAGCGCCCGAACTATAGCTCCAGGGGCCTAACCCCTGGGGGCCCCAACACCAGCTCCAGGGGCCCAACCCCTGAGCGCCCGAACCATAGCTCCAGGGGCCTAACCCCTGGGGGGAAGAACACCAGCTCCTGGAGACCAACCCCTGAAGGCCCGAACACCAGCTCCAGGGGCCCAATCCCAGAGCGCCCAAACCATAGCTCCAGGGGCCCAACCACTGAGCACCCAGACCATAGCTCCAGGGGCCTAACCCCTGGGGCCCCACACACCAGATCCATGGGCCCAACCCCTGGGGGCTACAACACTAGCTCCAGGGGCCCAACCCTGGAGCGTTCGAACCATAGCTAAAGGGCCTAACCCCTGGGGGTCCCAACACCAGCTCCAGGGGCCCAACCCCTGAGCGCCCGAACCATAGCTCCAAGGGCCGAACCCCTGGGGGCACCAACACCAGCTCCAAGGCCCAACCCCTGGGGCCCTCGACCCCAGCTCCAAGGGCTCAACCCCTGAGTCCCCGAACCATAGCTCCAGGGGCCTAACCCCTGGAGCCCCAACACCAGCTCCAAGGTCCAACCCCTGGGGCCCTCGACCCCAGCTCCAGGAGCCCAACCCCTGAGGGCCCGAACACGAGCTCCAGGGGCCCAACCCCAGAGCGCCCGAACCATAGCTCCAGGGGCCCAACCACTGAGTACCCGGACCATAGCTCCAGGGGCCTAACCCCTGGGGCCCCACACAACAGCTGCATGGGCCCAACCCCTGGGGGCCACAACACTAGTTCCAGGGGCCCAACCCCGGAGCGTTCGAACCATAGCTCCAGGGGCCTAACCCCTGGGGGCCCCAACACCAGTTCCAGGGGCCCAACCCCTGAGCGCCAGAACCATAGCTCCAGGGGCCTAACCCCTGGGGGCACCAACACCAGCTCCAAGGCCCAACCCCTAGGGCCCTCGACCCTAGCTCCAAGGGCCCAACCCCTGAGTCCCCGAACCATAGCTCCAGGGGCCGAACCCCTGGGGTCCCAACACCAGCTCCAAGGTCCAACCCCTGGGGCCCTCGACCCCAGCTCCAAGGGCCCAACCCCTGAATGCCCGAACCATAGCTCCAGTGGCCTAACACCCGGTGGCCCCAACCCCAAATCCAGGGGCCCAACCCCTGTGGGCCCCAACACCAGATCCAGGGGCCCAACCCCTGAGCGCCCGAACCATAGCTCCAGGAGACTAACCCCTGGGGGCCTCAACCCCAGCTCCAGGGGCCCAACCCCAGGAAGCACCAACCGTAGCTCCATGGGTCCAAATACTGGAAGCCCAAATCCCAGCAATAGGGGCCCAACCCCTCGGGGCCCGAACCCCAGCTCCAGGGGCCAACCCCTGGAGGCCCCAACCGTAGCTGCAGGGGCTCAACCCATGGGGGCCCCAACCGTAACTCCAGGCGCCAAACCCCTGTGGGCCCCAACCCAAGCTCCAGGCCCCCAACCCCTGGGGGCCCCGACCCCAGCTCCAGGGGCCCACCCCTGGGGCCCCAACAATAGGTCCAGGGGACCAACCCATTGGGGTCTCAACCGTAGCTCCAGGGGCCTAATCCCTGGGGGCCCCAACCCCAGCAATAGGGGCACAACCCCTGGGGCACCGAACCGTAGGTTCAGGGGCCCAACTCCTGGAGGCCCCAAACGGAGCTCCAGGGGCCCAACCCCTGGGGGCCCCAACCCCAGCTCCAGGGTCCCACCCCTGGGGCCCCATCCATAGGTCCAGGGGACCAACGCATGGGGGCCTCAACCGTAGCTCCAGGGGCCTAACCCCTGGGGGCCCCAACCCCAGCAATAGGGGCACAACCCCTGGGGGACCGAACCGTAGCTCCAGAGGCCCAACTCCTGGAGGCCCCAAACGGAGCTCCAGGGGCCCACCCCTGGGGCCCCAACCGTAGCTTTAGGGGCCCATTCTCTGGGGGCCCCAAACGTAGCTCCATGGGCCAAACCCCTGGGGACCCCTACCCGAGCAATACCAGCTCAAGCCCTGGAGGCCCCAACTGTAGCTCCAGGGGTCCAACCCCTGCGGGCCCCAACCCCAGCAATAGCGGCCCAACCCCTGGGGGCACCAAACCCAGCTCCAGGGGCCAAACCCCTGGTGGCCCCAAACCCACCTCCAAGAGCCCAACCCCTGGGGGCCCAAACCAGGAGCTGCTCCGTCCCCGCTGTGTGCTGGAGCCACGCCCCGAGGAGCTGCCCCGCCCCCGAGCTGAGCCAGAGCCCCGCCCCCAGGAGCTGCCCGCACCTGGGATGTGTCAGAGCCCCGCCCCCTGGAATTTCCCCATGTTGGGTCTCTGAGCTTTGTTCTCCTGCCGCCTTCTTCCCAGCACCCCCTGCTCCCTTCCTGTGTCTGCAAACACCCCCCCTCCCCCGGGGCCGGCTGCAGTGCTCGCTGAGGCTGACTCCAGTG
Source organism: Gopherus flavomarginatus (assembly GCF_025201925.1). Taxonomy (NCBI): domain Eukaryota; kingdom Metazoa; phylum Chordata; order Testudines; family Testudinidae; genus Gopherus; species Gopherus flavomarginatus. The sequence continues at coordinate 123,167 of NW_026114632.1, read as the reverse complement.
GCTGAAGTTGCCTCCATCTCCGCTTCACCTGGAGGGGGAGAGACAAAGAGAGGAGATGGTCCCAGGGTGTGAAACCAGAATCAGGGGGCAAGGAAAGAAGGACTGTTTGGAAAGGTGGGTTTTTTGTGGGCGGGGGGGGGTGAGCCAGAGGGATTCAGAAGAAGTTGGGCAGCAGAGGCTCAGGGAAATTGAGGGGAACCTCCTGGGTGTCTCAGTGTTGGCCAGGGTTTGTACAGCACCTTGCATAATATGGGGTCTGATCTCAGTCATGGTCTGTGCAGCACCTGGGAGCCTTGATGTCTGTTTCCTGATCACAGGTTCTGGGAATGGAGAGAGCGAAACCTCAGCACCTGAAGGTTAATACAGCCCTGTGTGCAACCCCTGCTAGGGTGATCCGACAGCAAATGTGAAAAATTGGGATGGGGGTGGGGTTAATAGGCACCTATATAAGAAAAAGACCCAAAAATCGGGACATCTAGTCATGCTAGTGCCTGCTGTTCTCATAAGGGGTCGGCTTAGAGAGGGTTTGGCTACACTTGCAGCTGTCCAGCGCTGGGAGTTAAAGCTGTCTTCCTACAGCTGTTTAGGGAAAGCGCTGCAGTGTGGACACACTGACAGCTACCAGCATTCTGTCATGGCCACATTTGCAGCGCTGTTGGGAGTGGTGCATTATGGGCAGCTATCCCAGCATTCAAGTGGCTGCAATGTGCTTTTCAAAAGAGGAGGGTGGGGTGGAGTGTGACACGGAGCGTGGGGGAGACAGAGCGAGTGGATTTTTGGAGCTGACACTGTGTCAGCTCCCTGCCTGGCAAGTTCAAGCCTCCTTCCCCACCCCTCTCTCATTCACTAAATGCAAATAGCCGCCTTTGTTTTTTTCCTCACAGACCAGATAAGCCGCTGATCCAAAACAGAACCCCCCCGTGCCCACCCGGCTGCTTCTCTCCTCAAGCAAACACCAGCTGTGGGTGTTCCAAAGGGATCCCCCTGCCTCTGCTCATTCACTGCAAACAGTAACTGTGTTTGGTTTTTAGATAAGCAGCTCCGGGAGCCTTGAGCTCACAACAAAACAAACAGAGGCATCACACCAAAACAAAGAGCGTTATCTCTACTTAAAAGCATTATGGGAAGGTTCCGGAGGTCAGTGACAGCGTAGTAAGATTAATCACTGTTTACACTGGCACCCCAGCGCTGCATCACCAGCTCTGTTCTCTTTATTCCTCTCGTCGAGGTGGAGCACATGCAGCACTGTAGCCAGGGAGATACAGCGCTGTATGTGCCTTGCCAGTGTGGACGGGGAGTAAGTTACAGCGCTGTAAAGCCACCACCTGCACTGTAACTCTCCAGTGTAGCCAAGGCCTGAGTTGTAGTAATAATAGCAGCCAAGAATCTGGTGGCACTTTATAGACTAACAGACATATTGGAGCATGAGCTGTCGTGGGTGAATACCCACTTCGTCAGATGGAACAATAGTCCCATATGGGCTAGTGGTCAGGATTCCTGGTTTTCATCCAGGTGGCCTGGGTTCAACTTCTGGTGTGGGAAGAGTGCAGACCTTTTGCCCAGAGTGGAGGCAGGAAATGAAAGGAACAGGAAGGGATCCTGCCAGCAGTGGAGTTAGACAGTGTAGGGAGGGGACCCCAGAAGTGGGGGTGGGGCAGTGGTTTGTGGGGAGATGAGGGAAGGATCCCAGCAGTGTGGGAAGTTGACAACCTGGAGAGCACAGGCCTGGAATGGGGACCTGGAAGAGTGAATGTGTCCCTCTAAACCCATCAACTGCAGACTAGGCAGGCTTGGAAGAATTGTGTATTTGTTGGTAAATGTCAATTTCTGTGTAAACACACAACCCAATGGCAAAATATTTCCATCAATAATCATCAGAATTGACAGATGGGCAAAGTAAGAAACATGCTGCTTGAGAACTTATCATGTTGTAGGAGCAGCAGTGATCTGTATGCTCTGTATAACCTGTATGCTCAAAAGGTCTGTTAAACTCCCCCAGCTTGTGTCCTTTCCCTCTTTGAATGCCTGTGAAGTGGCTTTCCCACTCTCCTTTGTACCTCCAGTGAATGCCCTTCACCCGGCCCATCTGGCCAGTGGTTCGCTGTGTTACATTCTATTGCACCTCAGGGAGACTGATCTTCATCGCACCGTCCATCGCTGCGCTGTGGGACACTTACCTTAAAGGATCCTGACATCTCCACTGCCAGGCCTGTCCTGGGAGCGTGAGTATGAGTGTGACACCCTCCCCCATCCCTTCTTTTGAGCTTAGCTATCAAGCTAATAAATGTGCTGCTTTCTGCCAAACTCTGGGGGGGGGAGGGGCAATATTAGTCCTCTCTAAGCTTACTAACTGACCCAATTTTGGGTAACACAAGCAACATTGTTTGATCTGTTATTGTACCAAAGGGGGAGATGGTTGTCTATAAAGGAGTGTAAAGACTGAATGCCTCTGATGAGAATGGGATTTGAACCCATGCAGGCAGAGCATAATGAGGTAGCAGTCCATCACCTTAACCACTCGGTCACCTCATCTGAGCTGTCAAAAAACGGACAGGAGGAGAAATCTAAGGCCGACAGAGATAGGGACACTAAGGAGTTTTTAAATACTAAGCGTAAGCAGGGTCTGAATGAGCTCCCCTCTCTCACCTAGTGAGGAGCTGGGGAAAGACTTCAGGAACAGACCGTGTTTGCATAGACACACCTACTCTGCCTAGCTATGCAGCATGATGGGGCCGCTTCCCCAAAATGACCAGTTTGGGATGGTCTTGGGTTACAAATCACTTTAGGATTGAGTGGAATGAAATGTTATTCTCCTTCCTGTATGAGTGAAGGGCAGCAGAACATACCTAGTCCGTCCTGATGGAGGGGTAGGTGAGTGAGGAATAGCTTTTATTGGACTGCAGAGAAGTGATTGAGGATGTCACCCTAAACCATTGGTCCCCAAACATTTCACATTGTGCCCTCTTAGCCATGGCTGTGGCCCCTCGGAAGCCACGGTCAAGAACCGGGGCTGGGAGGAGTGGGGCTGTTGCTTGCTGGGGAGAGGGGTGCGGACAGGGGTAAAGGGGTCGACGCCGGGCTGGGAGCCAGAGTCTCAGGCTGAGGGTGGGGTTGGGGAAGAGCTGTGGCAGAGTGGTGCTCCCTCCCTGCCCTCTATGTGGGCTGGCTCAGGTCCTGAGGTGCCCCCATGAATGTTCCTCTGTGTCCCCCTAGGAGTCGCACCCCACATTATGGGGACCACTGAACCCTACTCGCTAAGCCGGGGCTAGTGATGCCAAACCCCCGGGAAAAGGAGAACAAGTGTGGGGGCCCCAGCACCAGAACCATGCCCCTACCTTCTGTCTGTGGCTCTACCCCCTTCCACCCATGGCCCCATCCACTGTCACTTCTGTTCCACCCCTTCCCCCACCAGCCCCACCCTATCACTCCTTTACCCCTGCCCCGCTGTGGCCCTGAGACCAGAGAAGCTCTGTGCCCCTGCTGCAGCCCCCAGGCTGTAGCAGGGAGTGGGAGCTCCTCCAGCCCTGGGGCTGACATAGGGGAGACTTTTCCAGGGGGACCTAACTTGGCCAGGGCCCCTGATCATGGGCCCCACTGTCCCCTTGGCAGTGCAAGGTTTGGGGAGGCTGAGCCCCCTTGTCATAAACAGATAGCTAAGGGTTAATGTTCTTTTACCTATAAAGGGGTAACACCAGTAACCTAAAACACCTGACCAGAGGACCAATCAGGAAACAAGACTTTTTCAAATCTGGGTGGAGGGAAGTTTGTGTGTGAGTTCTTTGTTCTTTGTCTTGTGTCTGTGGCGTCTCGGCTATGAGAGTGATTTTTCTATCTCCTGCCTTTCTAATCTTCTGTTTCCAAGTTGTAAGTACAAAGATAATAAGACAATAAGTTTATATTGTTTTTTTTTTTGTATTTACATGTGTGTAGTTGCTGGAATGTTTAAATTGTATTCTTTTTGGATAAGGCTGTTTATTCATTTTTTTCTTTTAAGCAAATAACCCTGTATTTGTCACCTTAATACAGAGAGACCATTTTTATGTCCTTTTCTTTCTTTTTATATAAAGCTTTCTTTTTAAGACCTGTTGGATTTTTTCTTTAGTGGGGACTCCAGGGAATTGAGTCTGCAGCTCACCAGGGAATTGGTGGGAGGAAGAAGTCAGGGGGAAAATCTCGTTGTGTTAGATTTACTAGCCTGACTTTGCATACCCTCTGGGTAAGGGGGAAGAGAGATTAGCTATCTTGGTACTTCTATTTCCAGGACTGGAAACAGGGAGGGGGGAGTCCCTCTGTTTAGATTCACGGAGCTTGCTTCTGTATATCTCTCCAGGAACCCAGGGAGGGAACACCTGGAGGGGAGGAGGGGGAAGGGAAATGGTTTATTCCCCTTTGTTGTGAGACTCAAGGCATCTGAGTCTGGGGGTCCCCCGGGGAAGGTTTTGGGGAGACCACAGTGAGCCAGGCACTGTGTAAATCCCTGGCTGGTGGCAGCTTTACCAGGTCCAAGCTGGTAACTAAGCTTGGAGGTTTTCATGCTAACACCCATATTTTGGACGCTAAGGTCCAAATCTGGGAAAAAATGTTATGACACCCCTCCCCCCTGAGCCTCCATTACGAGCCGCCCAGGCTACCACTGCTCAGTGTGTGGCCAGTCTCTGTGTTTTCTGCTGCTCGTTCTGGGGAGCCTGGCCGGCCTTAGGGGTGGTGCCCCCCAATAGCCGCCCAGGGCTCCAGGGGTCAAAGGGCACCGTGTGGCAGTGCAAAGGTGCTCACTGCTCTCCCCTGCCCCAATGCTCCTCCATGGGTCCATAGAGGTTTGAGGGGAGTAAGGAGCAACCCTATGTGCTCCATGCGTCCTGGTCACTTTTCCCACTTGGGCTGTGCTGTGAGGGGAGCATCAGAAGCTGCTGCTCTCTGCCCTCCCGCTATGCAGCCCGGCTGAGGAAAGTGATCTGGATGCAGGGAGCTCGGATGATCTCACTTCTTGCCCCCACAGCCCCTAGGGGTGCCCAGATGAGCAGCGTTCCAGGGAGGAGTGGGGGGCAGCAATGCCAGCTGCTCCATGCACACAGGTCAGTCTCCCCATGTGGGTGCAGGACGGGGTGCAAGGGTTTCTGTGATGCCTATTCTATCAATATCGTCACTCAATACCAGGCACTCAAATTCACCAGTCTTAGTACTTAGACGTTTAGCGTTTGTATTTAAGCACTTCTAAAATGTGTCCCATTTTAGCTGTCTGCTATTACATGATGTAATTGAGGGAAACTCTTTCATTTCACTGTTTCTCATCAGAACCTACCTGTACATTATCATCTTCCATCCTCTCCACCTTACTAGGCTATAGAGAATCCCTGTCAATAGTTCCTCTCCTAACGGATGTTTCTGTCTGAACCCTGTGCTCCTCAGCGCCTGTCGGCTTTCCCCAGCTCTGAGGCTATGTCTACACTGCGCACCTTACCACGGTGCAGCTGTGCCACTCTAACCATGCCATTGTAAGGTGCGCTGTGTGGCCGTCCTTATTGCTGGGAGAGAGCTTCCCCGGCAACAAAGCCAAACTACCTCCAATGAGGGGCAGGAGCTTCGTCACCGGGAGCATAGCTCCACCTATGAAGCGCTGTTCACACTGCCGCTTTTCATGGCTCAAATTTTGGCATTCGGGGAGTGTTTTTTCTCACCGCAGAGAGACAAAATTTTTAGCAACAAAAGCCGAAATTAAAAAAAACTCCTCTGCAACCTATTTAATTTTACCTTTATACAACCTTTATACTGCCTCCAGTTCTGGTGTCCTCATTTGAAAAAGATGTTGTGAAATTGGAGCTAGGGCAGCAAAGAGCCACCAAATGTTCTGAGGGCTGGAGAAAAATGCCTTCCAGTGAGCTATTGAAAGAGCTCAACCTGTTTAGCTTATCAAAAGAAGATTGAAAGGTGATTTCATTGAAATGTTGAAGTGCCTTAATGGAGAGAAAAGATTGGGTATTTACGGGCTCTTGAATGGAGCAGAGAAAGGCATAACAAGACCCAATGGCTGGAAAGTGAAAAGAGACAAATTCATATTACAACTGAGGCACAATAGTCAACAGCGAGGATGATTCACCACAGGAGCAAGCTACCAAGGAAAGTGGTGGATTCACCATCTCCTGATGTCATTTAATGAAGACTAGATGCCTTTCTGGAATGTGTTTGCCCCCAAAGTAGCTGTTATGTCATACAGGAGGCCTGTGATATGCAGGTTAGACGCTCTAATGGTTTCTTCTGACCATGAAGTCGACTAATTTCTGAAAAACTGAGTGTAGCATTGGGAGCAGCGTCTTATGTTTTCCTGTCTAGCCGGCTTGCTGCCTAGAACGAACGCTCCTTGAGTAGGGTGATCCACAGGGAGTAGCTCAAACCTCCAAAGGTCCAGGCCAGGGGCAGGACATTAGCCCAGCAAGGGAGGGGTGTGGCAGTGACATCACAAAGGCCTTTTGCAGGACCTCAGACTATTGGTCAAAGGTGGTGGGGAGGTGGTGACCTCACAGAGAGATGCTGACATCAGCCAGGCAGGACAGGGGCGAGGGGCCAGGGAAACCTCAGAGACCTCTGTGGCTTTGCTTCAGCACGTTTCCTTCTCCAGGTCTCTCTTTGAGGACTGAGAGATTATTTGGGGTCATGGACGTGAGCGCCAGGAGGAACCTCTTTCGAGTTTCCTCCTTCCCTTGTAGTGATTTTACTAGAAAACAGCCGTCCCTGTTTAGAAGGTAAGAGCCTCCTGGAGGTTTGAAACCTGTTCAGTCTGATCTATCTGGTGACAAGTGAATTCTAGGCATGGAAAACACGAGCTTAAGGAGGCAGAATTTTATTGCGCACCTGGGATTTTGTCCCTTAGAATCGCTGGGGACATTAGGGTTTGTCCTTTTTGTTTCACCTCTTCCTCCATCCCTCCCTCCTCTTCTTCTCTTGCTTCTTTTGTCCTTTCTCCTGTTCCCTTCCCAACAACAGGACGGAGGTGTGTGTGTGTGTGTTGCAGGGAAGTCCTCTGCAGCTCCCACTATGGAAGGTCCACCCAAAAATGTGGGACTGAAATAGTGCTCGGGCAGTGATCCCCACCGGTGACCTGGGCCATCCTTTGGGCTCTCTGGTGAGAACCCTCAGCCTCCCATCCTCCGTCTCTACCCTGATTGGTTGAGCAGGGGGTTATTGACAGGGAGGAGACTCAGGTCCTTGTTGTTCTCTTTTAAGATCAAGTAAATAAGTCAGAACCAGTTCTATCTTTGATTAATTTTGCTGCTTCTCTGCATTAATTGTCTCTGAGCAGTTGATGATTCCCTCTAACATTGCAGTTCTCCTCAAATACTTGCTGAATAATTACTGTCACTGTTGTTGGTCTGGAGCTCATCTGAGAGCACAGTATTCAGGTCATTCAATGTCTGAAATTCAAGATCCGATGGTTTGTTTGAAAATCAGGGCTCTTGGGTCCTATTCCCAACACTGCCTCTGACGGGCTGTGTGACCTAAGACAAGTCAATTCTCCTTTCTCAGCCTTAGCTTCTCCCTCTTTCAAGTAGGGATAATAATGATCCGCTCTTACCTACCTCATGGTGGGTGAAGGATGCGGATCCATTTGGGAGTGTCACTAGAAGTAGTGCATAATATGAATTTTCCCATCATGTTTACTCAGAGCAGATTATGACATAATAGATTAGCTGAAATAGGCTATTTTATTTGTATTTTTTTATTTTGAAATTGTTAATAGTAGCAACGACTTAGCTCAGATTGAAGCATCTTATCTAATGGTTGAGATGTAAGTGTCTCCCCTTTGTGTGCGAGGAGACAATTTAACACACTCTGACAAAGAGGAGATGCTTTTGTTTTGCAACAAAATATTTTTGCAAAGATCTTTCATCCCACTTGTTATGATTTTGAGAAACAAACTGGTTTAGTCTAAATGGGATTTTCGGACAGAAACGGTTTGAATGAAATTTTCCCACCATCTCGATTCCTGGGCTCTGGGGTGTTTTCATCTGTTAGAACAGGAGTCAGAACTGGTTGCTTCTCTTTCTGGCTCTGCCATCGCCTTGTTGTGTAGGCCTTGGGTAGGTCACTTCCCTTCTCCCATCTGTCCAATCGGAACAGGAACAGTTCTCGAACTATGGGCAGTTTAGAGCCCAAGTGAGATAAGGGGCGTTAAAGCCCTCTGTGAATGAGAAAGGGGAGTTTCACAGTGTTTAGCACCAAGGAATTCTAAAGTTTGCTAAAATGTCTAGTCTGTGGAAACAAGAAATGGTCGGGGCCAAACTTATTAACCACTGCCTTTTTAAAGCCCATTCAAAGATGTGAGTCCCTATCTTTTAGGTACCTGTGGTTCTTTGCCAGCAGCAGAGAAGAGGTTCCTGCCTCCGTTTTTGTGGCCTTAACAAAACCAGGTGTTGTGCCCCAGTTCTTGCCTGAGACCCCTGAAAAAGAACATCTTCCCATCCATGAACAAGACAGGACCTATCTTTCAAAGGGGAACAAAAAGACCTCTGGGACTTACAGACTAGCTAGCCTGACTGCCATAGCTGGAGAGATCCTGCAATACATTCTTAAACACTCAGTTTGTCAGCAGCACCTACAGGATGATTTGGTTCTTATGACTAGTGAGCGTGGAATTGTCAAGAACAAATCATTCCAAACCAATCCTCTTTCCTTCTTTGGCAGGGTTCTGGGCCTGGTAGAGGTGAGTAAACAATAGATGGGATCTAGCTTGGTGTTACTAAGGCTTTTGACACAGTCCCGTAGGACATTCTCAGAAGCAAACGAGGGAAATGTAGTCCAGCTGCAATCAGTGTAATGTGGGTGCAGAGCTGGTTGAAAGCCAAGACTCCAGGAGCCCTTCTCCATGTTTAGCTGCCCAACGGGGAGGGTGAATCTAGTGGGTCTGGCAGGGATCAGTCCGATGTCAGGTACTATTCTATATTTTCATGAATGATTTGGAAAATAGAGTGGAGAGCATGCTCCTAAAGTTTACAACTGACACCAAGCACTTTGGAGCACAGGATTGAAATTCAAAACACCCTTAACAAATTGGAGACTTGGTCTTCTTGAGCCAAACTCCATGGTTAGGGCTCTCTCTCTGCACTGGGCTGAAGTGAAACCCCAGAGCCAAGCACTCCTCCTGGGCAGTGAGCTCTGACCTTGATTGGTCAGATGCTGCTTAGCACTGTCAGAGCAGCTTTTGCTGGGGGATTCTCCCAGCAATTTCCAATAGCGGGAAAGTATGAAATCCCCATTTGACTGCTGGGGACAGAGCCCGAGAGTGGGGAGCAACTTGCCCAAAGTCCCCAGGCAAAGGAAAACAACCAGCAGAGGAACCAATAGGAAACCCAGCAATGGAACTCAGGAGTCCTGGGGGTGTGCTATGGTGACCAGATGTCCCAATTTTATAGGGACAGTCCGAATTTTGGGGTCTTTTTCTTATCTAGGATCCTATTACCCCCCACGCCGTCCCGATTTTTCACACTTGCTGTCTGGTCACCCTAGGATGTGCACATGTGTGGGTCCCAGCTGCTCCCTGCCCCCCTCATTGAAGCAGATGTGCAGGGTTACTGCCCTGGGAAGTGCAGGGCACTAGTGGATGTGGGGTTGGCTGGAGGTAGGGTCTGGCTTCAGGCAGGGCAAGGGCTGCGGGGCTGGCTGGCTTCAGGCAGGGGGGTGCATCAGGGGTTGGCTGGAGACAGGGCAGGGAGGATGCGGCTGGTGCAGGCAAAGCAGAAGGTGCAGGGCTGGCTGGAGACAGAGGCTGACTGCCGGCAGGGCAGGGCAGGGGGTGCAGGGCTGGCTGCAGGCAGGGCGTGGGGCAGGGCCAGTGCAAGGAAGTTTCATGCCCTAGGCGAAACTTCCACCTTGCACCCTCACCCCCCGCACCTCTGCCCTGAGGCGCCCCACCCGTGGCAGCTCCCCCCTCCACCCTGAGGCTCCCCTCTTGTGGCAACTCTCCTGCTCTGCCCTGCGGCACCCCCCTCGCCCGAGCTCACCCCTGCTCTGAGCACGAGCACCCCGAGCACGCCGTGGCCGCTTCACTTCTTCCACCTCCAAGGCTTGCGGCGCCTAAGCCTGCCAGGCAGTCAAGCACCCTCCTCTGAGTCACAGCAGCCCTGACAGTTGACAATAGAGGCACCTTAACCCCTGAGTTCCTTCAATGTGTCCCCCTCGGGGGTCCAGCTCCGATCACCAGATACTCGGGGTATGTCTATACCACCTGCCGAATCGGTGGGCAGCGATCGATCCAGCGGGGGTTGATATATCGCGTCTAGTGTAGATGCAATACATTGAGTGCTCTCCCCTCGCCTGCTGTACTCCAGCTCGGTGAGAGGCGCAGGCAGAGTCTACGGGGAGCTGCAGCAGTCAACTCACCGCGACTGTGACATTATAAGTATAATCTAATATCTCATTGAAAGGTGACAGAGCCAGAAAGAGTTAATTAACTCACCTCTCCGACTGACCTGACCAGTGGGTGAACCTTAAAAACTGGTTAACAAGATATGTAAATGAACAGAGCTTTGAAATGCAAGTCTGCAGTGTTAGAGGTAGAAGGGGAGGTGTTTGCTCAGGTCTTGTGATGTCATTAAACAAGTCTTGTCTATTGCTATAGTTTTAATTCAAAGAGCAAAAAAAGAATATTAACATTTATGATGATACTTGAGTGAAATAGTATTATTGTCTGTGTCTCTTTGAAGGTTGTGGTAATCTGTATCTGAACTGTTTGATGGATGTACTAATTACCAGAATGTTTGGAAGAAGAGTTAAGCCTATTGTTTTCTCAGGCTGAAAGGCTGCTGGAAATGTTTAAGAACCTGGGACACGATCCTTCTTCATCTCAGATCTGCTTTGGGTTTCAAGAGGGGGAAACCTTAAGCCACAAGGATTGAGATCCCCAGTCATTGACTGGAGCCACCCTGAATATGGACATTGGATTATAACCTATGGACTATTTCTAAAAGGACTTTTGGCAACTACAAGCTCATCTCTACTTTGTATCTGAACCTCAAAAATTGAATTCAAGTCTATATGTCTATTAATCTTTTAACCAACACTCACTCTCTCTCTTTTCTTTTCTAATAAATTTTAGCTTAGTTAATAAGAATTGGCTATAGCATGTATTTTAGGTAAAATCTAAGTTATAATTGAACCTGGTTATGTGGCTGATCCTTTGGGATCGAAAGTATCTTTTCTTTTATATGATGAAGTAAGATTTTCAGGAATCATCATCATATCTAACAGGTGTGTCTGGACGGAGGCCTGAGGCTGGGTACTTTAAGGGAACTGCGTGGTTTAAACTTCTAAGTAACCAGTGAGATACTACAGAAGCTGTTTTGTGCTGGCTTGGTAAATCTAAGTATCGAAATAACCAGCAGCGTTTGGGATTTGTCTGCCCTGTTTTGTTTGCAATTCACTCTGATTGAGTGAGCTGAGCTGGCTCCCGCGGGCAGCACCGTCACACCTACAGCCAGGCTGCAGAGGTCCGGGGGATCTTAGGGGCCTTGGGGTGCACAGATACCTATGTCCAGGCCATAGCGGTCCCTGGGGGGCTTAGAGAGTTTGGGGGGGACACAGATACCAATCTCCATGCTCTAGGGGTCCCATGGGGGCTTAGAGGGTTCGTGGGGGGCACATATTCCTACATCCAGGCTGTAGGGTTACCAGGGGGGCTTAGGGGGTTAGTGGGGGGCAAAGATACCTACGTCCAGGCTGGAGGCATCCTGGGAGTCTTAGGGGATTTGTGGGGGCCAAAGACACCTATGTCCAGGCTGTAGGGGTACCAGTGGGTTTTAGGGGTTCGAGTGGGCACAGATACGTATGTCCAGGCTGTATCGTTCCCAGGGGGGGTTAGAGGTTTTGTGAGGGGCACAGATATCTACGTCCAGATTGTAGATGTCCCGGGAGGGGGGGGTTAGGGGGGTTGTGGGAGTGGAAATACCTATGTCCAGGCTGTAGGGGTTCCTGGGGGCTTAGAGGGTTTCTGAGGGGCACATATACCTACGTGCGCACTGGAGTGTCGCAAGGGGCTTATGGAGTCTATATGGGGTAAAGATACCAATGTTCTGGCTGTATAGGTCCCTCGGGGGCTTAGGGGGTTTGTGGGGCCACAGATACCTAAGTTCAGGCTGGAGGGATCTCTGAGTGTCTTAGGTATTTGGTGGGAGGCACAGATACCTACGTCCAGGCTGCAGGGGTCTCGGAGGGGCTTAGGGTCTGTCACGGAGTGTGGGGGAGTCCGGTCCTGCACCCCTCTTCCTGGGACTCACAGTGGCTCTCAGCCAGCCAGTAAAACAGAAGGTTTATTGGACAACAGGAGCGAAGGATACAGCAGAGCTTGGAGGCACAAGCAGGACTCCACAATCAAGTCCTTCTAGGGGTTCAGGAAACTTAGTTCCCAGTTTGGGAATCCCTGAATTCCAACCACCCAGACCAAAACCGAAACTGAACTAACCCAACTCCCTCCAGCTGGCCATTTCCTGTGTCCAGCTTCCCGGGCAAAGGTGCTGACCCCTCCCCGCGCCTAGCTCAGGTTACAGGCTGAGCACGTGTCCGGTCCTAAAGTTACCCCCTGCTCTCCCATCCCCCACACAGACAGTCCCTACTCCATCACAGCACCGTGTGGCCACACTGGTTAATGCCCAGAACATTTCCTGCATGGAGCAACAGTGACACTGTGTGGCCATGCAGGGAAATGCACAGAGCATTTCCTGGCTGGAGCAACAGTGATTCCATGTGGCCACGCAGGGTAATGCACAGAGCATCACGCCTATGTAGAGGCTGTAGAGATACCTGGGGGGCTTAGGGGTCGTGGGGGGCACAGATAGCTACGTCCAGGCTGGAGACATTCTGGTGGGCATTAGGGGCTTCATGAGGGGCACAAATATCTACGTCAGGGCTGGAGAGGTCCCTGGATGGCTTAGGGGGTTGTGGTGAGCATAGATACATACGTCCAGGCTGTAGTGGTCCCTGGGGGTTTAAGGAGTTGGTAAGGGTCACAGAAACCTACGTATGGTCTGGAGGGGTCCCTGGGGGACTTAAGGGTTTGTGGTTGCGCAGATACCTACGTACCGGTTGGAGGGGGCCCTGGGGAGCTTAGGGGGTTTGTGTGGCGTACACATAGCTATAACCAGGCTGGTGGGGGCCCTATGGGTCTTAGAAGGCTGGTGATACCTATGTAGGGACTGGAGAAGTCCTGGGGAGGGCTTTGGGGGTTCCTGGAAGTCACAAATATCTACGTCCAGGCTGGAGGAGTTCTGGGGGTATTAGGGAGTTGTGCGGGGGCACAGATACCTATATCGAGGCTGTAGGGGTCCTGGGGTTGCTTTGGGGCATTTTGGGGTACAGATACCTACTTACATGCTGTAGGGGTCGCTGGGAGGATCAGTGGGTTCGTGAGGGTGCACAGATATCTACGTCCGGTCTATAGGGATCCTGGGGGGGGCTTAGGGGTTTGTAAGGGGCACAGATACATTCATCCAGGCAAGAGGGGTCCTAGGAACCTTAGGGGGTTCATGCTGGGCACAGATACCTGCGTCTAGGCTGGAGGGGTTTTGGGGGTCTTAGGAGGGTTGTGTGGGCACAGATACCTATGTCGATGCTGGAGGGGTCCTGTCATGTCTTAGCGGATTCGTGGGGTCAGAGATACCTACATCTAGGCTGGAGGGGTTCCGGGGGGATTAGGTGTGTTTGGGGGGGGAACAGATACCTACATCCTGATGGTAGGTGGCCCTGGGTAGCTTAGGCGGTTTTTGTCGGTCACAGATACAAACATCCATGCTGTAGGGGTCCCGAGGGACTTTGTGGGGCTCTAGGGGTCACAGATACCTACCTACAGTCTGGAAGGTTCCTGTGGGTATTAAGGGGTGTGTGGGGCATACAGATGCCTACATCTGGGCTTGTGGGTTCCCTGGGGAGCTTAGAGGTTTGTGGAGAGCACAGATACCATTATCCAGGCTAGATGGGTCCTGGTGGGATTAGGGGGTTGTGGGGGGCACAGATACCTATGTAAGCAGAAGCAGGATGAACTCTACCCTCACATCTGGTGGTGAATTATGGCAAGTGTGGAAAAGGATTTCAGGGTCTGATCATGTTTGCATAGACACACCCACCGTGCGTGACACGGCCACGGCAGCCTGGGATGGTTACTTTGGCAGCTATGGTATCCCCAGTTTATTTGTTGTTGGGGTGTGAGATGTGGAGTGTTGTCACCCTGATTGTGTGGATGAGGAACTGTGAAACAGCTTTGAGACAGGGATTCTCACCATCAGTTGAGTGGCACTCACTAGACAAGGGAGTGGGCTCCTTGGATGAGCCAGAAACACCAATTACATCTTCTTCTCTTTTAACAGTTGAACAGTAGAGCTGGTTGTTGAATTTCTTAATAACTGAAGATCCAGGTTCTTGAGCTGAAGTCATTGAAGTGCTGTGTTAAATAGTGGGGGAGTTTGAAACAATATTGCAGAGCAGCTGATGGAGAAGAGCAGTTTGTGGAACACTTGGGATGGCTCACGGAGTGTAGTAAGCTAAGCAGTTTTTGGAGACAGCTGGAGCAGATCACAGGTTGGCTGGTGGAGCAGAGCAGCTGGTGGACTGAGCTGAGCAGTTTGTGGGAAAGGTAGAAGCAGAATCCCACGGAGAGGCAGGGCAGACAGCAGTGGACCACGTAAGGTGCCCCTTTCTACCCAGCCTGGCAGGGGGGAAAACCCGGCAGATAGACTCTTGAACTCTGGGGCTGCGGGACTGTGGGTGATTATGGGGTTGCTGGAGTCTTGAAATATTTGAGGTATTGTACTTTGGAGTCTTGGGGTGATTTGGAGATTGCTAGATTCTAGAGCCCAGAGAAAAGGACACGGCCTAGTTGACGTGTTTTCCAAATTTAATGCTATGTTGTTTATCTCACGTTATTAAACATTTTCTGCTATACCCAGATTCTATGATTGCGAGAGGGGAAGTATTGCCTCTTTGAGGCACCTAGGGGTGTGTATGTAAAATTTTCCCATGTCACTGGGTGAGGGCTCGATCTGGTTTGCATTACGTAATGGGGAAGGGACCCCTATGTATTGAACCCAGTCCTTGCTGCTATCAATTCAGCCTGGCAGACGGGTTCCACCTATGTCCAGGCTGAAGGGGTCCCTGGGGGTTTTAGGGGGTTCCTGGGGGGCACAGAGATCTAGGTCCAGGCTGTAGGGGTCCCTGGGGGGCTCAGGGGTTTGGTGGGGGGCACAGATACCTACGTCCCAGCTGCAGGGGTCCCAGAGGGGCTTAGGGGGTGTGATGGAGTGTGGTGGAATCTGGCCCTGCACCCCTCTTCCAGGGACACACAGTGACTCAGCCAGCCAGTAAAACAGAGGGTTGTTTTGGCCAACAGGAACGAAGGATACAGCAGGGCTTTGGGGCACAACCAGGACCCGTCAGTCGAGTCCTTCTGGGGGTTCAGGAAGCTTAGTTCCCAGTTTGGGATTCTCTGAATTCCAACTACCCAGCTCCAAACCAAAACTGAACTAACTCCCTCCAGCCGACCCCTTCCTGTGTCCAGCTTCCCGGGCAAAGGTGCTGACTCTCTCAGCCCTGCCTAGCTCGAGTTACAGGCTTAGGTCCTGTCCCTCACCTAAAGTCACCCCCTGCTCTCCCGTCCCCCACACAGACAGTCCCCACTCCATCACAGTAATGCCCAGAGCATTTTGCACATGGAGCAACAGTAACACTGTGTGGCCATGCAGGGTAATGCCCAGAGCATTTCCTGCATGGAGCAAGAGTGACTCCATGTGGCCACGCAGGGTAATGCACAGAGGATTTCCTGCATGGAGCAACAGTGACACCGTTTGGCCACACAGGGTAAAGCACAGAACATTTCCTGCATAGAGCAAGAGTGGCACCGTGTGGCCACGCAGGGTAATACACAGAGCATTTCCTGCATGGAGCAAGAGAGGCACCGTGTGGCCACACAGGGTAATGCACAGAGCATTTCCTCCATGGAGCAACAGTGGCACCGTGTGGCCACACAGGGTAATGCACAGAGCATTTCCCCACATGGAGCAACAGTGACACCGTGTGGCCACACAGGGTAATGCACAGAGCATTTCCCCACATGGAGCAACAGTGGCACCATGTGGCCACACAGGGTAATGCACAGAGCATTTCCTGCATGGAGCAACAGTGACACCGTGTGGCCACACAGGGTAATGCACAGAGCATGACACCTACGTGGAGGCTGTAGAGATCCCTCGAGGCTTACGGGGGTTCGTAGGGTCACAGATACCTACATCCAGTATGGGCGGGACCCTGGGAGAGTTAGGGGGGTTGTGAGGGGCATAGGTACTTGTGTCCAGGCTGTAGAGGTCCTGGTGGGGATTAAAGGCTTCCTGGAGGACAGCAATATCTACGTCCAGGCTGAAGGGGTCCCTGGACGCTTCGGGGGTTGTGGTGAGCGCAGTGATCCCTGGGGGTATAGGGACTTGGTGAGGGGCACAGATACCTATGTATGTCCTGGAGGGGTCCCTGGGGGGGGGCTTAGTGATAGTGTAGGAGACACAGATACCTACGTCCAGGCTATAGGCATTCTGGGGGGGCTTAGGGCTTTGGGGGGGCACAGATACCTACATCCAGGCTGGAGGGGTCCCGGGGGGCTTAGGTGGTTTGTGGGGAGGGGCACAGATATGTACATCCAGGCTGGAGAGGTTCCGGAGAGGATTAGGGGTTTTTGCGGATGGCAGAGATACCTATCTCCATACTCTAGGGGTCCCGGGGGGCTTAGGGTTTTTTGGGAGGCACAGATATCTATGTCCAGGTTGGAGTGGTTCCTGGGGGGTTTAGGGAGTTCCTGGGGTGCACAGATACCTAGGTCCATGCTGTAGGGGTCCCTGGGTGGATTAGGGGTTTTCTGGGTGGCAGAGATACCTACGTCTAGGCTGTAGGGGTCCCTGGGAGGCTTAGGGGGTTTGTGGGGGGCAGCGATACCTACTTCCAGGCAATAGGGCTTCCAGGGGGAATTAGTGTGTTGGGGGGGCACAGACACCTAAGTCCAGGCTGGATGGGTCCAGGGGGGGCTTATGGGGTTCAGGGAGCACAGATGCTTATCTGTAGGCTATAGGGGTCCCTGGTGGGCTTAGGGGGTTTTGGGGGGTGCCCAGATACCTAAGTCCATGCTGTAGGCGTCCCTACAGGTGCTTATGGGTTCGTGGGGTGCACAGATACTTATGTCCAGTCTGGAGGGGACAGGGGGGGTTGGGGTTTCATGAGGGGCACAGATACAAACCTCCAGGCTGTAGGAGTCCCAGGGAGGCTGTGGGAGTACAGATACCTACATCTAGTCTGGACGGGTCCTGGGGGTTATAGGGGGTTTGTGGGGGGCACAGATACCTAGGTACAGGCTGTCGGTGTCCCGAGGAGATTAGGCGGTTCACTGAGGGCTCAGATACATCCAGGCTGGATGTGTCCCGAGGAGCTTAGGGGGTTTGTGGGATGCTCAGACACCTGTGTCCAGGCTGTAGGGATCCCTGGGAGGTTAGAGGTTCGTGGGGGTCACAGATAGGGACTTCCAGGCTGAAGGGGTCGCTGGGACGTTTAGGGGGTTTGTGGGAGTACAGATACCTACGTCCAGGCTAAAGGGGTAATGGGGGTGCTTAGGGAATCGGGGCGGACACAGATACCTACGTCCAGGGTCTAGGGGTCCCGAGGGGATTGGGGGTTGAGGGGGGAACAGATGCCTACGTCCTAGCTGAAGGGGTCCTTGGTGGTTTAGGAGGTTCGTTGGAGTCACAGATACCTAAGTCCAGGCTGTAGGGGTTCCTGGGGCATTCGGGGATTTCTGGGGGTCACAGATACCTACGTTCAGACTGGAAGGGTTCCAGAGGGCTTAGGAGATTTATAGGGGGACAGATACCAACATCCTGGCTGTAGGGGTTCCCATGGGGATTAGGTGGTTTATGGAGGGCACAGATTACTCATAGACTCATAGACTCTAGGACTGGAAGGGACCTCGAGAGGTCATCGAGTCCAGTCCCCTGCCCTCATGGGAGGACCAAATACTGTCTAGACCATCCCTAATAGACATTTATCTAACCTACTCTTAAATATCTCCAGAGATGGAGATTCCACAACTTCCCTAAGCAATCTATTCCAGTGTTTAACTACCCTGACAGTTAGGAACTTCTTCCTAATGTCCAACCTAAATCTCCCTTGCTGCAGTTTAAGCCCATTGCTTCTTGTTCTATCATTGGAGGCTAAGGTGAACAAGTTTTCTCCCTCCTCCTGATGACACCCTTTTAGATACCAGAAAACTGCTATCATGTCCCCTCTCAGTCTTCTCTTTTCCAAACTAAACAAACCCAATTCCTTCAGCCTTCCTTCATAGGTCATGTTCTCAAGACCTTTAATCATTCTTGTTGCTCTTCTCTGGACCCTCTCCAATTTCTCCACATCTTTCTTGAAATGTGGTGCCCAGAACTGGACACAATACTCCAGTTGAGGCCTAACCAGCGCAGAGTAAAGCAGAAGAATGACTTCTCGTGTCTTGTTTACAACACACCTGTTAATGCATCCCAGAATCATGTTTGCTTTTTTTGCAACAGTATCACACTGTTGACTCATATTAAGCTTGTGGTCCACTATGACCCCTAGATCTCTTTCTGCCATACTCCTTCCTAGACAGTCTCTTCCCATTCTGTATGTGTGAAACTGATTGTTCCTTCCTAAGTGGAGCACTTTGCATTTATCTTTATTGAACTTCATCCTGTTTACCTCAGACCATTTCTCCAACTTGTCCAGATCATTTTGAATTTTGACCCTGTCCTCCAAAGCAGTTGCAATCCCTCCCAATTTGGTATCGTCCGCAAACTTAATAAGCGTACTTTCTATGCCAACATCTAAATCGTTGATGAAGATATTGAACAGAACCGGTCCCAAAACAGACCCCTGCGGAACCTCACTTGTTATACCTTTCCAGCAGGATTGGGAGCCATTAACAACTACTCTCTGAGAATGGTTATCCAGCCAGTTATGCACCCACCTTATAGTAGCCCCATCTAAATTGTAGTTTCCTAGCTTATCTATAAGAATATCATGTGAGACCGTATCAAATGCCTTACTAAAGTCTAGGTATATCATATCCACCACTTCTCCCTTATCCACAAGGCTCGTTATCCTATCAAAGAACTCTATCAGATTAGTTTGACACGATTTGTTCTTTACAAATCCATGCCGGCTATTCCCTATCACCTTACCACCTTCCAAGTGTTTGCAGATGATTTCTTTGATTACCTGCTCCATTGTCTTCCCTGGCACAGAAGTTAAACTAACTGGTCTGTAGTTTCCTGGGTTGTTTTTATTTCCCTTTTTATAGATGGGCACTATATTTGCCCCCTTCCAGTCTTCTGGAATCTCCCCCGTCTCCCATGATTTCCCAAAGATAATAGCTAGAGGCTCAGATACCTCTTCCATTAACTCCTTGAGTATTCTAGGATGCATTTCATCAGGCCCTGGTGACTTGCAGGCATCTAACTTTTCTAAGTGATTTTTTACTTGCTCTTTCCTTATTTTCTCTTCTAAACCTACCCTCTTCCCGTAAGCATTCACTATACTAGACATTCCTTCAGACTTCTCAGTGAAGACCGAAACAAAGAAGTCATTAAGCATCTCTGCGATTTCCAAGTCTCCCTAGAGTTAGGCCACTGGAGCTGGGGTCAGGGCCCCCACGGGTTGGGCCCCTGGAGCAGGGATCAGGCAATGCACGGGTTGGGCCCCTGGAGCTGGGGTCAGGGCCCCTACGGATTGGGCGCCTGGATTTGGGGTCAGGACCCACACGAGTGGGGCCACTAGAGCTCGGGTCAGGGCCTACACTAGTTGGAGCCCTGGAGCTGTAGTCAGGGCCCCAACGAGATCGGCACCTGGAGCTGGGGTCAGGGCCCGCACGGGTTGGGCCCCTGGAGTTGCGGTTAGGGCCCAAGCGGGTTGGGCCCCTGGAGATGGGGTCAGGGCCCCCACGGGTTGGGCAACTGGAGCTGTGGTCAGGGCCCCCACGGGTTAGGCCCCTGGTGCTGGCGTCAGGATCCACACGGGTTGGGCCCCTGGAGCTGGGGTCAGGGCCCACACGGGTAGGGCCCCTGGAGCTGGGGTCAGGGCCCGCACAGGTTGGGCCCGTGGAGCTGGGGTCAGGGCAAGCATTTGTGGGGCCACTGGAGCTGGGGTTAGGGGTCGAACGGGTTGGGCCCCTGGAGCTGGGGTCAAGTCCCCCACAGGTTGGGCCCCTGGAGTTGGGGTCAGGACCCACACGGTTTGGGTCCCTGGAGCTGGGGTCATGGCCCCCACGGGTTGGGCCCCTGACCTGGGGTCAGCACCTCCATGGGTTGGGCCACTGGAGCTGTGGTCAGAGCCCGCACGGGTTGGGACCCTGGAGCTGGGGTAAGGGCCCCCACGGGTTGGGGCCCTGGAGCTGGGGTCAGGGCCCCCACGGGTTGGGCCCCTGGAGCTGGGGTCAGGACCCACTCGGGTGGGACCCCTGGAGCTGGGGTCAGGGCACCCACGAGTTTGGCCCATGAGGTTGGGGTCAGGGCCCCCACGAGTTCAGTGCCTGGAGCTGGGGTCAGGGCCCGCACTGGTGGGGCCTCTGGAGCTGGGGTTAGGGCCCCCACGAGTTCGGCGCCTGTTGCTGGGGTCAGGGTCCGCACGGGTTGAGACCCTGGAGCTGGGGTCAGTGCCCCCACGGGTGGGGCCCCTGGAGCTGGGGTCAGGGCCCGCACGGGTTGGGCCCGTGGAGCTGGGGTCAGGGCCCGCACAGGTGGGGCATCTGGAGCTGGGGTTAGGGCGCGTACGGGTTGGGCCACTGTAGCTGGGGTCATTGCCCCCACGGGTTGGGCCCCTGGAGCTGGGGTCAGGACACTCACGGGTTGGGCCCCTGGAGGAGGGCCTGACCCCAACTCCCCGGGCCCAACCCATGTGGGCCATGACCCCAGCTCCAGAGGCCAAACCAGTGGGGGCCTTGACCCCAGCTCCAGTCGCCGAACTCGTGGGGTCCTGACGCCACCCTCAAGAACTCAACCCGTGGGGGCCCTGACGCCAGCTCCACGGCCTAGCCCGTGGGAGCCATGACTCCAGCTCCAGAGGCCCAACCCGTGCGCGCCCTAAACCCAGCTCCACATGCTCCACCTGTGCGGGACCTGACCCCAGCTCCTGGACCCCACCCATGGGGGCCCTGACCCCAGCTCCAGAGGCCCAACCCGTGCGGGCTCTGACCCCAACTCCAGGGGCCCAACCCGTCGGGGGCATGACCCCAGCTCCAGGGGCCCAACCCGTTCGGGCCATGAACCCAGCTCCAGGGGGCCCAACCGTGCGGGCCCTTACCCAAGCTCCAGGGGCACAATCCGTGTGGACCCAGACCCCAGCTCCAGGGGCCCAACCCGTGGGGGCCCTGACCCCAGCTCCAGGGGCGCAGACCATGCGGGCCCTGCCCCCAGCTCCAGGGGCCGAAATCGTGGGGGCCCTGAGCCCAACCTCAAGGGCCCAACCCGTGTGGGTCCTGATCCCAGCTCCAGGGGCCCATCCCGTGCGGACCCTGATCTCACCTCCAGAAACCCAACACGTGTGGGTCCTGACCCCAGCTCCAGAGGCCCAACCTGTAGGCGCCCTGACCCCAGTTCCAGGGCCCAAACCTGTGGGGTCCCTGACCGCAGCTCCAGGGGCCCAATCCGTGGGGGCCCTGACCCCAGCTCCAGTGGCCCAACCCGTGCGGGGCCTGACTCCTGCTCCAGGGGCCCAACCCATGGTGGCCCTGACCCCAACTCCCCGGGCCCAACCCGTGTGGGCCATGACCCCAGCTCCAGAGACCAAACCAGTGGGGGCCTTGACCCCAGCTCCAGGCGCCGAACTCGTGGGGTCCTGACGCCACCCTCAAGAACTCAACCCGTGGGGGCCCTGACGCCAGCTGGACGGCCTAACCCGTGGGGGCCATGACTCCAGCTCCAGAGGCCCAACCCGTGCGCGCCCTAAACCCAGCTCCAGATGCCCCACCTGTGCGGGCCCTGACCCCAGCTCCCGGACCCCACCTGTGGGGGCCCTGACCCCAGCTCCAGAGGCCCAACCCGTGCGTGCCCTGACCCCAACTCCAGGGGCCCAACCCGTCGGGGCCCTGACCCCAGCTCCAGGGGCCCAACCCGTGCGGGCCATGAACCCAGCTCCAGGGGCCCAACCGTGCGGGCCCTTACCCAAGCTCCAGGGGCACAATCCGTGTGGACCCAGACCCCAGCTCCAGGGGCCCAACCCGTGGGGGCCCTGACCCCAGCTCCAGGTGCGCAGACCATGCGGGCCGTTCCCAGCTCCAGGGGCCGAAATCGTGGGAGCCCTGAGCCCAACCTCAAGGGCCCAACCCGTGCGGGTCCTGATCCCAGCTCCAGGGGCCCATCCCATGCGGACCCTGATCCCACCTCCAGAAACCCAACACGTTTGGGTCCTGACCCCAGCTCCAGAGGCCCAACCTGTAGGCGCCCTGACCCCAGCTCTAGGGCCCAAACCCTTGGGGTCCCTGACTGCAGCTGCAGGGGCCCAATCCGTGGGGGCCCTGACCCCAGCTCCAGGGGAACAATCCGTGCGGGGCCTGACTCCTGCTCCAGGAGCCCAACCCGTGGTGGCCCTGACCCCAGCTCCAGGGGCCCAAACCGTTGGGGTCCTGACCCCAGGTCCAGGTGCCCAACCCCTGCGAGCCCTGACCTCAGCTCCAGGGGCACAACCAGCGAGTCCCCTAACCCCAGCTCCAGGGGTCCAACCCGTGCGGGGCCTCACCCCAGTTCCAGAGGCCCAACCGATGCGTCCCTCACCCCATCTTCCGGGGCCGAACTCGTGTGGGCCCTGACCCCAGCTCCAGGGGCCAAACCTGTGGGGGCCCTGACCCCAGTTCCTGGGGCCCAACCCTTGCGGGCGATGAACCCAGCTCCAGGGCCCCAACCGTGCGGGCCCTTACCCAAGCTCCAGGGGCACAATCCGTGTGGACCCAGACCCCAGCTCCAGTGGTAAACCCGTGGGGGCCCTGACCCCAGCTCCAGGGGCCCAGACCATGCGGGCCCTCCCCCCAGCTCCAGGGGCCACACCCTTGGGGCCCTGACCCCAGCTCCAGGGGCCTAACCAGTGTGGGCCCTGACCCCCGCTCTAGGTGCCCCAACAGTGGGGGCCCTGAGACCAGCTCCAAGGGCCCAACCCGTGCGGTCCCTGACCCGACCTCCAGGGGCTCCACCCTTGGGGGCCCTGACCCAAGCTCCAGGGGCCCAACCCGTGGGGGCCCTGATCCCAACTGCAGAGGCCCCACCCATGGGGGCCCTGACCCTAGCTCCAGGGGCCCCACCCTTGCTCGCCCTGACCGCAGTTCCAGGGGCCCCACCCGTGCAGGCCCTGACCCCAGCTCCAGTGGCCCCACCCATGGGGGCCCTGACCCCAGCTCCAGGGGCCTCACCCGTGCGGGCCCTGACCCTAGCTCCAGGGGCCGAACTCGTGGGATCCTTGACCCCAGCTCCAGGGGCCCAACCTGTGTTGGTCCTGACCCCAGCTCCAGGGGCCCAACCTGTAGGTGCCCTGACACCAGCTCCAGGGCCCAAACCCGTGCGGGTCCTGACCGCAGCTCCAGGGGCCCAATCCAAGCAGGCCGTAACCGCAGCTCCAGGGGCCCAACCTGTGGGGGTCCTGACCCCAGTTCCAGGTGCCCAACCCCTGCGGGCCCTGACCCCAGCTCCAGAGGCTCAACCCGTGGGGGCCCTGGCCCCAGCTGCAGTTACCCAACCCGTGGGGGCCCTGACCCTATCTGCAGGGGCACAACCCGTTCGTGCCCTGACCCCACCTCCAGGGACCAGACCCGTGCGTCCCCTAACCCCAGTTCCAGGGGCCCAACCCCTGGAGGCCCCAAAAGTAGCTCCAGGGGCCCAACCCCTGGGGGCCCCAACTGTGGCTTCAGAGGCCCAACCCCTGGGGGCCAAACACCAGCATTAGGGGCCCAACCCCTGGGGGCCCCAACCCCAGCTCCACGGGCCCAACCCCTGGGGCCCCAACCGTAGCTCCAGGGGCCCAACCCCTGGGGGCCCCAACTGTGGCTTCAGGGGCCCAACCCCTGAGGGCCCAACCCCAGCAATAGGGGCCCAACCCCTGGAGTCCCAAACCCCAGCTCCTGGGGCCCAACCCCTGGGGCCCCAACCGTAGCTCCACATCCCAACCCCGGAGGGCCTCAACCTCAGCAATAGGGGCCCAGACCCTGGGGGCCCCAACCCCTGCTCCAGGGGCCCAACTCATGGGAGCCCCAACCGTAGTTCCAGGGGCTCAAACCCTGGGGGCCACAACCCCAGCAATAGGGCCCCAAACCCTGGGGGCCACAACCCCAGCTCCAGGGACAAAACACCTGGGGGCCTCAGCCCCAGCAATAGGGGCCAAACCCCCGGGAGCCCCAACCCCAGCTCCAGGGGCCCAACCCCTGGGGGTCCCAACCGTAAATCCAGGAGCCCAACCCCTAGGGGCCACAACCCCAGCAATAGGGCCCCAAACCCTGGGGGCCACAACCCCAGCTCCAGCGGCTCAACCCTTCGTGGCCCCAATCCCAGCTCTAGGGGCCCAACCCCTGGGGCTCTCAACTCCAGCTCCAGGGTCCCAACCCCTGGGGGCCCCAACCGTAGCTCCAGGGGCCCAAGTCCTGGGGGCCCCAACCCCAGCAATAGGAACCCAACCCCTGAGGGCCCTAACCCCAGGTCCAGGGTCCCAATCCCTAGGGGCCCCAACCGTAGCTCCAGGGGTCCAACTCCTAGGGGCCCCAACCCCAGCTCCAGGGGTCCAACCCCTGGGGCCTCAAACGTAGCTCCAGGGTCCCAACCCCTGGGGGCCCGAACCCCAGCTCCAGGGGCTCAAACCCTGGGGGCCCCAACCGTAGCTCCAGGGGCCCAAACCCTGGAGGCCCCAACCGTAGCTCCAGGGGCCCAACCCCTGAGGCCCCAACCCCAGCTCCAGGGGTCTAAACCCTGGGGCCCTCAACCACAGCTCCAGGGGCCCAACCCCAGGGGGCCACAACCCCAGCAATAGGGGCCCAGCCCCTGCGGCCCTCAACCCCAGCTAAAGGGGCCCAACCCGTCGGGACAGCAACCATAGCTCCAGGGACCAAACCCTGTTAGCCCCAACCCCAGCTCCAGGGTCCAAACCCCTGAGGGCCCCAACCCCAGCAATATTGGCACAACCCCTGGGGGCCCCAACCCCACCTCCAGGGGCCCAACCCATGGGGGCTCCAACCGTAGCTCCAGGGGCCCAACCCCTGGGGCCCCCAACCCCAGATCCAGGGGCCCAACCCCTGGGGCCCCAACCGTAGTTCCTGGGGCCTAACCCCTGGGGGCCCCAATCGTAGCTCCAGCAGCCCAACCCCTGGGGGCCCCAACCCCAGCACCAGGGGCCCAACACCTGGGGCCCTAAAACCCAGCTCTAGGAGGCCAACCCCTAGGGGCCCCAACCGTAGCTCCAGGGGCCCAACCCCTGGAGGCCCCAATCCCAGGAATAGGGGCCCAACCCCTGGGAGCCCCAACCACAACTCTAGGGGCCCGACTCCTGGGGACCCCAACCGTAACTCCAAGGGCCCAACCGCTTGGGGCCCCAACCCCAGCTCCAGGGGCCCAACCCCTGGGGCCCCAACCGTAGCTCCAGGGGCCCAACCCCTGGGGGCCCCAAACGTAGCTCCAGGGGCGCAACAACTCTGGGACCCAACCCAAGCAGTAGGGGCCCAACCCATGGGGGCCCCAACCGTAGCTCTATGGGCTTAACCCCTGGGGCCTCAACCCCAGCAATAGGGAGCCAACCCCTGGGGCCTCAACCGTAGCTCCAGGGGCCCAACCCCTGGGGGCCCCAACCATAGCTCCAGGGGACCAACCCCTGGGGGCCCCAACCCCAGCTCCAGGGTCCCAACCCCTGGGAGTCCCAACCCCAGCTCCAGAGGTCCAACCCCTGGGGCCCCAACCATAGCTCCAGGGGCCCATGCCCTGAGGGCCCCAACCGTAGCTTCAGGGGCCCAACCCCTGGGGCCCTCAACCCCAGCTCCAGGGGCCGAACCCCTCGGGATAACAACCGTAGCTCCAGGGGCCCAACCCCTCGGGGCCCCAACCCCAGAAATAGGGGCCCAACGCTTGCGGGCCCCAACCGTAGCTCCAGGGGTCCAACCCCTGGGGTCCCCAACCCCAGAAATAGGGGCCCAGCCCCTGGGGCCCGAACCGTATCTCCAGGGGCCCAGCCCCTGGGGGCCCCAACCCCAGCTCCAGGGGCCCAAACCCTGGGGGCCCCAACCGTAGCTCCAGCGGCCCAACCCCTGGGGGCCCAAACCATAGCTCCAGGAGCCCAACCCCTGGGTGCCTCAACCCCAGTTTCAAGGGCCCAACACCTACGGGCCCCAATCCCAGCAATAAGGGCCCAGCCCCTGGGGCCCGAACCCCAGCTCCAGGGGCCCAACCCCTGGGTCCCCAACCGTAGCTCCAAGGGCCCAACCCCGGGGGCCCCAACTGTAGCTTCAGGGTCGCAACCCCTCGGGGCCCCAACCCCAGCAATAGTGGCCCAGGCTCTCGAGGCCAAAAGCCCAGGTCCAGGGGCCCAAACCCTGGGGGTCCCAAGCCCAGCTCTAGGGGCCCAACCCATCGGGGCCCAAACCCCAGCTCCAGGGGCTCAACCCCTCGGGGCCCCAACCGTATCTCCAGGGGCCCAACCCCTGAGGGCTCAACCCCAGCAATAGGGGCCCAGCCCCTGGGGCCCAAACCATAGCTCCAGGGGCCCAACCCCTGGGGCCCTCAACCCCAGCTCCAGGGGCTCAATCCCTCTGGACCCCAACTGTAGCTCCAGGGGCCCAACCCCTGGATGCCCCAACCCCAGTAATAGGGGCCCAACGCTTCTAGGCCCCAACCGTAGCTCCAGGGGCCCAACCCCTTGGGGCCTGAACCCTAGAAATAGGGGCCCAGCCCCTGGGGACCGAACCGTATCTCCAGGGGCCCAGCCCCTGCGGGCCCCAACCCCAGCTCCAGGGGCCCAACCCCTGGGGGCCCCAACCACAGCAATAGGGGTCCAACCCCTGGGGGGTCCAACCCCAGCTCCAGGGACCCAACCCCTGGGGACCCCAACCGTAGCTCCAGGGGCCCAACCCCTGGGGCCCCCAACCCCAACTCCAGCGGCCAAACCCCTTGGGGCCCCAACCGTAGCTCCAGGGGCCCAACCCCTGGGGGCCACAACCCCAGCAATAGGGGCCCAACCCTGGGGGCCTCAACCCAAACTCCAGGGGAACAACCCCTGGGGGCCCCAACCCCAGCTCCAGGGGCCCAATCCCTGGTGCCACAACCGTAGCTCCAGGGGCCCAACCCCTAGAGGCCACAACCCCAGCTCCAGGGGCCCAACCCCTGTGGGCCCCAACCGTAGCTCCATCGCATCTTATTTCGCTACATTTAATTTCATCATTGATGTACAAGGCTACTCCACCAGCTTTGCCTTTCTTCCTGTCTTTTCTGAACAGCACATAGCCTTCAATACCCGTGCTCCAGTCATGAGTACTATTCCACCAGGTTTCGGTAATCCCTATAATATCCGGCTTCACTTCCTGCACGAGTAACTCCAGTTCCTCCATCTTGTTACCTAGGCTCCTCGCATTAGTGTACAAACCTTTTAATTTTCGGCGTTTGGCGTCAGTGACATTCTTTCCCCCGTCGTGCACAAACTTTCTAACACCAGCATCACCCGTTACTCTGGTTTCTACTTCACTATTCCTCCTTGGATCAAATCTTGGGGCTGCAAGGGTATCCCCGCTCACTTTGTTTACTTCCCTCTCCAGGTTATGTTCTGGCGTGGAGATCTCCCGAACATTTCCCAACCATCTCCCCCAACCTTCTAGTTTAAAGCCCTCTTGATGAGGTCGGCGAGCCTCCATCCTAGAATTCTATTTCCCTCCTTGCTGAGATGAAGTCCATCCTGAGCAAACAGTCGTCTATCCGTAAATGCGTCCCAGTGACCGTACATCCCAAAGCCCTCCTTATAACACCACTCCCTGAGCCATCTGTTGATCGCCATAATCTTGTCACTCCTTCGTCGCCCCGCTCTAGGAACCGGCAAAATCCCACTGAAGATCACCTGAGCCTCGATGTCTTTAAGCCTCTTCCCCAGTCTGACATAGTCCTCCTTGATACAGTCCAGTGAGTAACTAGCTGTGTCGTTCGTTCCCACATGAAGGATAATCAACGGATTTTTTCCCGCTCCCGCTAAGATCGTATTCAGGCTCAAGTCCACATCCTGTATCTTAGCCCCCGGCAGACAGCACACTCTTCTGTTCTTCCGATCAGGTCTAGTTACAGGCCTGTCTACTCTTCTCAGTAGAGAGTCTCCAATCACGTAGACTTGCCTTTTCCTGGTGACAATGCGATTCTCCGGTCTATCCTCCACAGCAGCTGGCTGTGATTCCTCCCGATTTGTATTTGCCCTCACAATCCTCCTAGGGCTCGTACTTGATGTCACCTCCACTGACTGCTCCCCTCCATCTGCAGGACTAGCTGCTTCCCTCTTCTTCCTTGCCGTTACTCCTTCAGCAGCCTGCTGTGTTCTATCTTCATTTCCCAACTCAGCAAACCTATTCCTGAGTTCTATTTGTCCATCGCTGGCCCGTCTTATCCTCTCTCTGGTTCTCCTAGTGACATGCTTCCACCGTCCACTTTCCTCACCCAGTAGTCCCTCCTCAGAGTCCTTAGGTCCTGCTTTTGTCCGCTCGCCTGAGCTTGTCCCCTGTGCCTCATCATGTCTGTGTTCCATCATCTGCTCAAATCCCCTTCTAAACTCAGCCAGAGTTTCCACTTGCATCTCCAGTCCCCTTACCTTTTCCTCCAGCAGCTCTATCAGACGGCACTTCATGCAGATGAAACTCCTTTCAGGTGCTCCCTCTAGGACCATGTACATGCCGCAGCTACCGCATCCAGTCATCCTCAGTGTGTCTGCACCTGCTGCCTCTGCCTCCATCGTAGCGCTGCAACTCTGTGCCTGGCAATCCACAGCTCACACCGCACCGCAGGCCACCAACAAGCACAGGGCTGCCTCTTCCCTGGTCTGCCTTCCCGGTTCCTCTGCCTTGGTCTCCCCTGCAACCTCCCCCTGGAAACTCCCACTGAAACTCCCCTGTTAGCCGCTCTGTTCGCCGCCTCCTGTGCCGCTGCCTGAGTGCCTGGCTCCTTATATAGGACCCCTAATCAGGTAAGCCCCGCCCCCAACTCAGGGCTCAGCCTCGCTCTCAGCACACAGCCCCTAGCAGCCTGCACACACACTCACTCACACACAAACACCACAAACTACAAAAACCTGCTCCTCCAACAGCACTCCCACTGAAATGGATAAGACAGAGTCCGTCTGGGCAAAAATCACGCTGGGTAAAAAAGCAACTAGAGCTTCCCCTGAGATAGTGCTTGGGGTGTGCTACAGACCGCTGGGATCGGATTGGGATATGGATAGAGACCTCTTTAATGTCTTTAATGAAGTAAACACAAAGGGGAAATGTGTGATTATGGGGGACTTCAACTTCCCGGATATAGACTGGAGGACGAGTACTTGCACGAATAATAGGGGTCAGATCTTTCTGGATGTGATAGCGGATGGATTTCTTCATCAAGTAGTTGAAGCACCTACAAGAGGGGATGCCATTTTAGACTTGGTGTTGGTGAGCAGTGAGGACCTCGTAGAAGAAATGGTGGTAGGGGACAACCTTGGTTCGAGTGATCATGAGCTGATTCAGTTCAAACTAGATGGAAGGATAAACAAATGTAGATCTGCGATTAGGGTTTTTGACTTCTCGAGGGCTAATTTTAAAGAGTTAAGGAAATTAGTTAGGGAACTGGACTGGACGGAGGAATTAGTGGATTTAAATGTGGAGGAGGCCTGGAATTACTTTAAGTCGCAGCTGCGGAGACTGTCGGAAGCCTGCATCCCGAGAAAGGGGAAAAGAACCATGGGCAGGAGTTGTAGGCCAAACTGGATGAGCAAGCAACTCAGAGAGGGGATTAGACAAAAGCAGAAAGCTTACAGGGAGTGGAAGGAAGGCAGGATCAGTAAAGAAAGCTACCTTGCTGAGGTCAGAACATGTAGGGATAAAGTGAGGAAGGCTAAAAGCCGCATTGAACTGGAACTTGCAAAGGGAATCAAAACCAATAGTAAAAGGTTCTACAGCCACATAAATAAGAAGAAAACAAAGAAAGAAGAAGTGGGGCCACTATACACTGAGGATGGAATGGAGGTTAAGGATAACCTAGGCATGGCCCAACATCTAAACAAGTACTTTGCCTCAGTTTTTAATAAGACTAGTGAGGAACCTTGCGATGATGGAGGGATGATAAATGGGAATGTGGATATGGAAGTGGATATTACTGCAACTGAGGTAGAGGCCATACTTGAACAGCTCGATGGGACGAAGTCAGAGGGCCCGGACAATCTCCACCCGAGGATATTAAAGGAACTGGAGCGTGAAATTGCGAGCCCGTTAGCGAGAATTTTTAAGCAATCGATAAACTCGGGGGTTGTGCCGTATGACTGGAGGATTGCTAATGTAGTTCCTATTTTTAAGAAAGGGAATAAGAGTGATCCGGGTAATTATAGGCCTGTTAGCTTGACGTCTGTAGTATGTAAGGTCTTGGAAAAAATTTTAAGGGAGAAAGTAGTTAAGGACATTGAGGTCAATGGTAATTGTGACGAATTGCAACACGGATTTACTAAAGGTAGATCGTGCCAAACCAATCTGATCTCCTTCTTTGAGAAGGTGACGGATTACTTAGATAAAGGAAATGCGGTAGATATAATTTACCTAGATTTCAGTAAGGCGTTCGACACGGTTCCGCACGGGGAGCTGTTAGTTAAATTGGAAAAGCTGGGAGTGAATATGAAAGTTGTAAGGTGGATAAGGAACTGGTTAAAGGGGAGACTCCAGAGGGTCGTATTGAAAGGTGAACTGTCGGACTGGAAGGAGGTCACCAGTGGAGTCCCTCAAGGATCGGTTTTGGGACCGATCTTATTTAACCTTTTTATTACTGACCTTGGCACAAAGAGCGGGAATGTGCTAATAAAGTTTGCGGATGACACGAAGCTGGGGGGTATTGCTAACACGGAGAAGGACAGGGATACTATTCAGGAAGATCTGAACCACCTTGTAAACTGGAGTAATAGAAATAGGATGAAATACAATAGTGAAAAGTGCAAGGTCATGCATTTAGGAATTAATAATAAGAATTTTGGATATACGTTGGGGGCGCATCAGTTGGAAGCGACGGAGGAAGAGAAGGACCTTGGGGTACTGGTTGATAGCAGGATGACTATGAGTCGCCAATGTGATACGGCTGTTAAAAAAGCAAATGCGATTTTGGGATGCATCAGGCGGGGTATTTCCTGCAAGGATAAGGAGGTGTTAGTACCATTGTATACGGCGTTGGTGAGACCCCATCTGGAATACTGTGTGCAGTTCTGGTGTCCCATGTTCAAGAAGGATGAATTCAAACTGGAACAGGTTCAGAGACGGGCTACGAGGATGATCCGAGGAATGGAAAAACTGCCTTATGAAAGGAGACTCAAAGAGCTTGGCTTGTTTAGCCTGGCCAAAAGAAGGCTGAGGGGGGATATGCTCACCCTATATAAATATATCAAGGGGGTTAACGTTAGGGAGGGAGAGGAATTATTTAAGTTTAGTACTAATGTAGCCACGAGGACGAATGGGTATAAACTGGATATTAGGAAGTTTAGACTTGAAATTAGACGAAGGTTTCTGACCATTAGGGGAGTGAAGTTCTGGAATAGCCTTCCGAGGGAAGTAGTAGGGGCAAAAGACTTTCCTGGCTTTAAGACAAAGCTTGATAAGTATATGGAGGGGATGTTATGATAGGATCGTTAATTTGGGCAATTGATCTTGAATTACCACCAGACAGGTCTGCTCAATGGTCTGCGGGGAGATGTTGCATGCGATGGGTACTGAGTTGCTGCGGAGAATTCGTTCTTGGGTGCTAGCTGGTGACTCTTGCCCACATGCTCAGGGTTTAGCTGATCGCCATATTTGGGGTCGGGAAGGAATTTTCCTCCAGGGCAGATTGGCAGGTGCCCTGGAGGTTTTTCGCCTTCCCCTGCAGCGTGGGGCACGGGTCGCTTACTGGTGGTGTCTCTTCAGCTTGAGGTCTTCAAACCATTTTTGAGGATTTCAATAACTCGGTCCTGGGATAGGGGTTGTTATAAAATTGGATGGGTGGGGTTCTGTGGCCTGCCTTGTGCAGGAGGTCAGACTAGATGATCAGATTGGTCCCTTCTGACCTATGAGTCTATGAGTAGCTCCAGGGGCCCAACCCCAGGGAGCCCCAACCCCAGCTCCAGGGTTCCAACCCCTGGGGCCCCAAGCGCAGCTCCAGGGGTCCAAGCCCTGGGGGCCCCAACCGTAGCTTCAGGGGCCCAAACCCTGGGGGCCAAACCCCCACCAATAGGGGCCTAGCTCCTGAGGGGCTCAACCCCAGCAATAGGGGCCCAACCCCTGGGTGCCCCAACCCCAGCTTCAGGGGCCCAACCCCTCGGGGCCCCAACCGTAGCTTCAGGGCCCAACCCCTGGGAGACCCAACCCCAGCAATAGGGGCCCAACCTCTGGGGGCCCCAACCATAACTTCAGTGGTCCAACCCCTGGGGGCCCCAACCGTAGCCCTAGGTACCCAACCCCTGGGCCCCAACCCCAGCAATAGGGAGCCAACCCCTGGGGCCTCAACCATAGATCCAGGGGCCCAACTCCTGGGGGCCCCAAGCGTAGCTCCAGGGGCCCAACCCCTGGGGGCCCCAACCCCAGCTCCAGGGGCCCAAACCCTGGGGCCCTCAACCCCAGCTCTAGGGGCCCAGCCCCTGGGGGCCCCAACCGTAGTTCCAGGGGCTCAACCCCTGGGGTCCCAACCCCAACTCCAGGGGCCAAACCCCTCGGGGCCCCAACCCCAGCAATAGGGGCCCAGCCCCTGGGGGCCCCAACCCCCGCTCCAGGGGCCCAAACCCTGGGGCCCTTAACCCGAGTTCCAGGGACCAAACCCCTGGGTGCCCCAACCCCAACTCCAGGGGCCAAACCCCTCGAGGCCCCAACCCCAGCAATAGGGGCCCAGCCCCTGGGGGCCTAAACCCCATCTGCAGGGGCTAAACCCCTGAGGACCCCAACCGTAGCTCCAGAGACCCAACCCCTGGGGGCCCCAACCGTAGCTCCAGGGACCCAACCCCTGGGGGCCCCAACCCCAGCAATAGAGGCCCAGCCCCTGGCGGCTCAAACCCAGCTCCAGGGGCCCAAACTCTGGGGGCCTGAACCCCAGCACCAGGGTCCCAACCCCTGGGGCCCCTACCCCAGCTCCAGGGGCCCAAGCCCTGGGGTCCTCAACCCGAACTCCAGGGGCCCAACCCCTGCGGACCCCAACCGTAGCTCCAGGGGCCCAACCCCTGGGGGACCCAACCCCAGCTCCAGAGGCCCAACACCTCGGGGCCCCAACCCCAGCAATAGGGACCCAGCCCCTGGGGCCCCAACCGTATCTCCAGGGGCGCAACTCCTGGGGGACCCAACCCCAGCTCCAGGGGCCCAACCTCTGGGGTCTCCAACCCGAGCAATAGGGGCACAGCCCCTCGAGGCCTCAACCCCAGTTCCAGGGGCTCAACCCCTGGGGGCCCCAACCCCAGCTCTAGGGGCCCAACCCGTGGGGTCCCCAACCATAGTCCCAGCGGCCCAACCCCTGGGGGCCCCAACCCCAGCGCCAGGGGCCCAACCCCTGGGGCCTCAACCGTAGCTGCAGGGGCCTAACCCCTTGGGCCCCCAACCGTAGTTCCAGGGGCCCAACCCTTGGAGCCCCAACCGTAGCTCCAGGGGCCCAACCCCTGGGGTCCCAACCCCAACTCCAGGGGCCAAACCCCTGGGGGTCCCAACCCCAGGAATAGGGGCCCAGCCCCTGGGGGCCCCAACCCCCGCTCCAGGGGCCCAAACCCTGAGGCCCTTAACCCGAGTTCCAGGGATCCAACCCCTGGGTGCCCCATTCCCAGCTCCAGGGGCTCAACCCCTGGGGGCCGCAACCGTAGCTCCAGGGGCCCAACCCCTGGGGGACCCAACCCCAGCTCCAGGGGCCCAACACCTGGGGGCCCCAACCCCAGCAATAGCGACCCAGCCCCTGGGGCCCCAAGCGTAGCTCCAGGGGCCCAACTCCTGGGGGACCCAACCCCAGCTCCAGGGGCCCAACACCTGGGGTCTCCAACCCGAGCAATACGGGCCCAGCCCCTCGAGGCCCCAACCCCAGATCCAGGGACTCAACCCCTGGGGGCCCCAACCCCAGCTCCAGGGGCCCAAACCGTGGGGTCCCCAACCGTAGTTCCAGGGGCCCAACCCCGGGGGGCCCCAACCCCAGCGGCAGGGGCCCAACCCCTGGGGCCCCAACCGTAGCTGCAGGGGCCTAACCCATTGGGGCCCCAACCGTAGTTCCAGGGGCCCAACCCCTGGAGCTCCAACCGTAGTTCCAGGGGCCCAAACTCTGGGGCCCTCAACCCCAGCTCCAGGGGCCCAACCGCTTTTGCCCCAACCCTAGCAATAGGGG
Source organism: Gopherus flavomarginatus (assembly GCF_025201925.1). Taxonomy (NCBI): domain Eukaryota; kingdom Metazoa; phylum Chordata; order Testudines; family Testudinidae; genus Gopherus; species Gopherus flavomarginatus. Next base: position 88,602 of record NW_026114632.1, on the reverse strand, counting down.
CCCAGCCCCTTGGGGCCACAACCCCAGCTCCAGGGGCCCAAACCCTGGGGCCCTCAACCCCAGCTCCAGGGACCGAACCCCTGGGGGCCCCAACCGTAGCTCCAGGGTCCCAACCCCAGCTCGTCCCGACCCCAGCTCCAGGGTTCCAACCCCTGGGGCGCAAACGTAGCTCCAGGGGCCCAAGTCCTGGGGGCCCCAACCGTGGCTTCAGGGGCTCAACCCCTGGGGGCCCCAACCATAGCTCCAGGGGCCCAACTCCTGGGGGACCCAACCCCAGCTCCAGGGGCCCAACACCTGGGGTCTCCAACCCGAGCAATAGGGGCCCAGCCCCTCGAGGCCCAACTCCAGTTCCAGGGGCCCAACCCCTGGGGGCCCCAACCCCAGCTCCAGGGGCCCAACCCGTGGGGGCCCCAGCCGTAGTTCCAGCGGCCCAACCCCTGGGGTCCCCAACCCCAGCGGCAGGGGCCCAACTGCTTTTGCCCCAACCCTAGCAATAGGGGCCCAGCCCCTTGGGGCCCCAACCCCAGCTCCAGGGGCCGAAACCCTGGGGCCCTCAACCCCAGCTCCAGGGACCGAACCCCTGGGGGCCCCAACCGTGGCTCCAGGGTCCCAGCCCCAGGGAGTCCCAACCCTAGCTCCAGGGTTCCAACCCCTGGGGCGCAAACGTAGCTCCAGGGGCCCAAGCCCTGGGGGCCCCAACCATAGCTCCAGGGGCCCAACCCCTGGGGCCCCAACCCCAGCAGTAGGGGCCCAGCCCCTGGTTGCCCCAACCCCAGCTCCAGGGGCCCAACCCCTGGGGGCCCCAACCGTAGCTCCAGGGGCCCAACCCCTGGGGCGCCAACCCCAGCAATCGGGGCCCAACCCCTGGGTGCCCCATTCCCAGTTCCAGGGGTCAACCCCTGGGGGCACCAACCGTAGCTCCAGGGGCCCAAGCCCTGTGGGCCCCAACCGTAGCTCCAGGGGCCCAACCCGTGGGGCCCCAACCCCAGCAGTAGGGGCCCAGCCCCTGGTTGCCCCAACCCCAGCTCCAGGGGCCCAACACCTGGGGCCCCAACCGTAGCTCCAGGGGCCCAACCCCTCGGGGCTCCAACCCCAGCTCCATGGGCCCAACCTCTGAGGCTCCAATCGTAGCTCCAGGGGCCCAACCCTGGGGTCCCCAACCATAGCTCCAGGGGCCCAACCCCTCGGGGCCTCAACCAAAGCAATAGGGGCCCAGCCCCTCGAGGTCCGAATCCCAGCTTCAGGGGCTCAGCCCCTGGGGGCTCCAACCGTAGCTCCAGGGGCCCAACCCCTGGGATACCCAACCCCAGCAATAGGGGCCTAACCCCTGGGTGCCCCAACTGTAGCTCCAGGGGCCCAACCCCTGGGGGCCCCAACCGTGGCCCTGGAGAACCATGAGTAGTAATGAGCACGATCGTATTCATCACCATGCAATTTTGACAGGTTTCCACGGCCCTTTTATTGACATGAATAAAAAGTGTATTAAATATCAGGGTGGATTAATAAAAAAGTTAAATAATATTGTAATCTAGGTTTATAAAGGGAATTTTCTAAGGCAAAACCTGTTTGGTAAGCACAGGATAAAAAGGTATTGAAACTAGTCAATATCAATGTAGGTTAAGAAAAAACATTAAAAACTAAGTTTAAAAGGATAATTAACTGAAGCAAAACCTGTTTTGTAAGCACATAACCAAAAACTATAAAGAAATACTTATAAACTAGGTTTGAAAAAAATTGACAAAGGCAAAGCCTGTTTGGTAAGCACAGCATAAAAACTTTATAAAAAAGTGGCTAAGAAAAACACAATAAAGCTTAGGGTAAACTTAAAAAAAGTTTACCTTTGCAGTCTTTTTGTAAAACGAGGTAGCTTTTTTGGTTTAACCCTAGTAAATAAAACACATTAAAACTAATTAATACCAATGTAGGTTAAGAAAAAACGAAGTTTAAAAGGAAAATTGACAAAGGCAAAGCCTGTTTGGTAAGCACGGGGTAAAAAAGTATTTAAACTATTCAATATCATTGCAGATTAAGAAAAAAGAGCAAAGATAGAGAGCACATGGCGGAATCAGAATGAGACAGAGAGAGAAGCAGGCACAGTCTGTTTAGTAAGCACAGGGTAAAAAAGCATTCAGAATCAGGGCGGGTTACAAGACAAGAAAAGCGAAGAGAGAGTCCACTTTGCAAAGAGCAAAGATAGAGAGCATAGGGTAGGATTGAAGAGAAAGAGAGAGAATTGTTACCTTTTCCCGTCTTTCTGTAAAATGAGGCAGCTTTCCTGGTACAAACCCTCTCAGGCTTGTTATCACCGCCTTTGGATCGGACCAATCAGAGGTGGTTTTACAACAGCGTCATAGAATTCATTTTCCTGAACCAATCCTATTGTCTCAAGACTTTAAGCAAGAGCCAGCGCCCCCTTCTTTCCCCCCTTCCTTTTATCTGTTTTTTCTTATCTAAAGAAACAGACCCGCAGCATTTTCCCGCCAAGTAGCCCTTTTACAAAGATGTTTTTATAAAAGTTAAAACCACAAGCTTTTTGTAATACACCATTTTTAAAGTTTTTCCCTAGGTTTTAAACTAACAGGTTTTTTTGGTTTTTTTTTAGTAAAAACAATGTGAAAGTCGGGCAAAGCACCTGTTAGCAAAGAAGCCTCTGTGAGCAGTGGGTCAGAGATAAAAAGGCTACTTCTTTCCCAAACTTTTTAACAAACACAAGTTACAGTTACATTAAGTTTTGCAAAGGGATAATGACTCGAAAAGACAAACCTAAGACACAACCCTTTTGTATGTGTTGTAATAAAAAATTATGCAGAAGCACCCTAGATTTTTTTTTAGTAACAGGCGGTTTATAGTCCCCATATTTAGTAAACCTGCAGATTAGAGAGAAGATTGCTTTTTTCCCCACTTTTTAACAAATAAAGGTGAAAAGGAAACCTGAAGACCCATTGTCTTTATTTAGGCATAGGTGTTTTAATAACATGTAAGTGTGCAAAAACAGTTTAGGGTTATAAAACTAATGTGTTGTAACAAAAAAAGGTTATTTTTTTTTTAATTGTAGGCTAACCCGGGCCATTTTATAGTAAAAACAGCAGGCTTTTGCAGCAGCTGTTAGCAAAAACATCCTCTGTAAGTCAGTAAATTAAAAATAAAAAGAACAAAACATAACAAGGTCTTCTTTTAAAGCAAAAGAACGCCAAAAACAGGTATTAAAAAGCATACTAATTTACTATCAAAACTAAGCTTTTTAACCATTAAAGTTTAAAAGCTAAGGTGTGTAGCCAAAAACCTTCCCGCGTTTTTTAAAAAACTAACTAAGACAACTCCCCCTCCGCTCTTAGCTAAACAGCCAGAGCCTTCGGCTTTTTTTTACCCTGTAACAAAAGCTAAATACCGTTTTAAAATGTGTTTTTAAAGTAATACCTAATTTTTTTAACTTACTAACAATGAAAAATAAGTTGTGTAAAAGTTTAACGTGGTTTATTTTTAAATTAGCAGTTTTGTTTTAAAAACTAAGGCCATGAGACAAATTAAAGAAATACAGGTTGCAGTTTTTAAAAAGTTTTTGGTTACAAGGGTGTAAATGGGTACATTACCATTTACAAACGCTTTTTATTAACTGTTTAAACACATTTACTATAAAAAATAACATTTTTAGACATTAAAGCTAAAGTATATAGGCACTCCCCAAGCCACACCCGCCTTTTTTCCTAGAAAAGTGCCCTTTACACACCCTGTTTTTTTTAAGAAACGCCTTTTTAAATATTAATTTTGGGGGGTGGAGGGCAAAACCTTTTTTTAAAAACAGGTTTAAACCTATAAATAGAGGAACAAAAAACTGAACAAGCCTGTTAAAGAAATATTGCTAATACAAGACTTTTACCGTTATGGGGAGCAACAACATGGTACGAAACCTTACTATAATTTGTGTGGGTCGCCAAGGTATTACACCAGTTTTATGCTTAGTTAAAAGGCAATATTTTTTCTTTTAAATAGGACACGGCCTTTTTTCTTGACATTCCAGATGCCGCGCTACAAGCTTTAAACTTTGGTAAGCTAATTAATATGCTACACAATTAATTTATTTTTAAGATAAAATGTTTTAAAAAATTTTATTTTTTTAATTTAGAACAAGATGGAAGTCAAAACCACCCAATAGTTTTCCTGAAATTCCAGAAGAAGGTGTGAACTGTTTTTTAAATATGTGTTTTTTAAAATAAAAAAATCTGATGTTGCAAATAGTGTGCATTTTAGGGGCTTGAAAACCCTTAACGCTTTTACTGTGCCGTTGTACCGCCCCAGCGTGGTGTAAACTATAAGAGTGCTTTATTTTGTACATTGTATTTAAACGCGGATTTTAGCCCCTTTATTGCTAAAACGTTTTTAAAATATATATATTTGGGGAACAGCTTTGTTGTTGTTAGTAAAAAAAAGCCGTGCTAAAAAACATTCTGTTTATGTGTCTCGGCAGACTCATCAAGCATTATTCCTCAATAAGAAATGTTGGAGCGGAGCGCACTTAAAGAGGCCAAGAAATTTCCTTTGAGGTAGCTGCAGTTGGAAGCAAGGGTATTAAGCACAGCGATTTAGAACAGCCCTGCGCGTCCAAATCCCTTATTGCACAAAACCAGCCGGCACTAAAAAAGGCCAAAAAGTCTACCTCTAAAACAGCATTCGTTTTCAGGGAGGGGGAAAAGGGGCTCAGACCCCCCGCTTTTGAACGACCCAAAGCTACCTCTACAACTTCCAGGAACCATGGTAAGCGAAGCAGAGTAGTTAAAGCCCCTACTTTTCAACAGACCTTTACCTCCCAGCTCCAGGGCCCAACCTGTGCGAACCCTCACCCCAACTCCCCGGGCCCAACCCGTGTGGGCCATGACCCCAGCTCCAGAGGCCAAACCAGTGGGGGCCTTGACCCCAGCTCCAGGCGCCGAACTCATGGGGTCCTGACGCCACCCTCAAGAACTCAACCCGTGGGGGCCCTGACGCCAGTTCCAGGGGCCCCACCCGTGGGGGCCCTGACCCCAACCTCAAGGGCCAAACTCGTGGGTGCCCTGACCCCAGCTCCAGGGGCCCCACCCGAGTGGGTCCTGACCCCAGCTCCAGGGCCCCAGCCCGTGGGGGCCCTTACCCCAGCTCCAGGGTCCCAACCCGTGCGGGCTCTGACCACAGCTCCAGTGGCCCAACCCATGGAGGTGCTGACCCCAGGTCAGGGGCCCAACCCGTGGGGGCCATGACCCCAGCTCCAGTGGCCCAACCCATGGGGGCCATGACTCCAGCTCCAGTGGCCCAACCCGTGCGCACTCTAACCCCAGCTCCAGATGCCCCACCTGTGCGGGCCCTGACCTCAGCTCCCGGACCCCACCCGTGGGGGCCCTGACCCCAGCTCCAGAGGCCTAACCCGTGCGGGCCTGACCCCAACTCCAGATGCCCAACCCGTGGAGCCCCTGACCACAGCTCCAGTTGCCCAACCCTTGCGGGCCCTGACCCCAGCTCCAGGGACCCAAACCGTGTGGGTCCTGACCCCAACTCCAGGGGCCCAACCTGTGGGGGACTTGACCCCAGCTCCAGGGGCCCAACCCATGGGGGCCATGACCCCAGCTCCTTGGGCCCAACCCGTTCGGCCCCTAACCCCAGCCCCAGGGGCCCCACAAGTGCTCGCCCTGACCCCAACTCCACGGGCCCAACACGTGCAGGCCCTGACCCCAGCTCCAGGGGCCAAACCCGTGGGGGCGCTGACCTCAGCTCCAGGGGCCCAACCCGTTCGGGCCCTGACCCCAGCTCCAGTGGCCTAACTCCAGGGAGACTTGGAAATCGCAGAGATGCTTAATGACTTCTTTGTTTCGGTCTTCACTGAGAAGTCTGAAGGAATGTCTAGTATAGTGAATGCTTACGGGAAGAGGGTAGGTTTAGAAGAGAAAATAAGGAAAGAGCAAGTAAAAAATCACTTAGAAAAGTTAGATGCCTGCAAGTCACCAGGGCCTGATGAAATGCATCCTAGAATACTCAAGGAGTTAATGGAAGAGGTATCTGAGCCTCTAGCTATTATCTTTGGGAAATCATGGGAGACGGGGGAGATTCCAGAAGACTGGAAGGGGGCAAATATAGTGCCCATCTATAAAAAGGGAAATAAAAACAACCCAGGAAACTACAGACCAGTTAGTTTAACTTCTGCGCCAGGGAAGATAATGGAGCAGGTAATCAAAGAAATCATCTGCAAACACTTGGAAGGTGGTAAGGTGATAGGGAATAGCCGGCATGGATTTGTAAAGAATAAATCGTGTCAAACTAATCTGATAGCATTCTTTGATAGGATAACGAGCCTTGTGGATAAGGGAGAAGCGGTGGATGTGATATACCTAGACTTTAGTAAGGCATTTGATACGGTCTCACACGATATTCTTATAGATAAGCTAGGAAAGTACAATTTACATGGGGCTACTATAAGGTGGGTGCATAACTGGCTGGATAACCATACTCAGAGAGTAGTTGTTAATGGCTCCCAATCCTGCTGGAAAGGTATAACAAGTGGGGTTCCGCAGGGTTCTGTTTTGGGACCGGTTCTGTTCAATATCTTCATCAACGATTTAGATGTTGGCATAGAAAGTACGCTTATTAAGTTTGCGGACGATACCAAACTGGGAGGGATTGCAACTGCTTTGGAGGACAGGGTCAAAATTCAAAATGATCTGGACAAGTTGGAGAAATGGTCTGAGGTAAACAGGATGAAGTTCAATAAAGATAAATGCAAAGTGCTCCACTTAGGAAGGAACAATCAGTTTCACACATACAGAATGGGAAGAGACTGTCTAGGAAGGAGTATGGCAGAAAGAGATCTAGGGGTCATAGTGGACCACAAGCTTAATATGAGTCAACAGTGTGATACTGTTGCAAAAAAAGCAAACATGATTCTGGGATGCATTAACAGGTGTGTTGTAAACAAGACACGAGAAGTCATTCTTCTGCTTTACTCTGCACTGGTTAGGCCTCAACTGGAGTATTGTGTCCAGTTCTGGGCACCACATTTCAAGAAAGATGTGGAGAAATTGGAGAGGGTCCAGAGAAGAGCAACAAGAATGATTAAAGGTCTTGAGAACATGACCTATGAAGGAAGGCTGAAGGAATTGGGTTTGTTTAGTTTGGAAAAGAGAAGACTGAGAGGGGACATGATAGCAGTTTTCAGGTATCTAAAAGGGTGTCATCAGGAGGAGGGAGAAAACTTGTTCACCTTAGCCTCCAATGATAGAACAAGAAGCAATGGGCTTAAACTGCAGCAAGGGAGATTTAGGTTGGACATTAGGAAGAAGTTCCTAACTGTCAGGGTAGTTAAACACTGGAATAGATTGCTTAGGGAAGTTGTGGAATCTCCATCTCTGGAGATATTTAAGAGTAGGTTAGATAAATGTCTATTAGGGATGGTCTAGACAGTATTTGGTATACTCCCAGGGGACTGGACTCGATGACCTCTCGAGGTCCCTTCCAGTCCTAGAGTCTATGAGTCTATGAGTAATCTGTGCCCCCCATAAACCACCTAATCCCCATGGGAACCCCTACAGCCAGGATGTTGGTATCTGTCCCCCTATAAATCTCCTAAGCCCTCTGGAACCCTTCCAGTCTGAACGTAGGTATCTGTGACCCCCAGAAATCCCCGAATGCCCCAGGAACCCCTACAGCCTGGACTTAGGTATCTGTGACTCCAACGAACCTCCTAAACCACCCAGGACCCCTTCAGCTAGGACGTAGGCATCTGTTCCCCCCTCAACCCCCAATCCCCTCGGGACCCCTAGACCCTGGACGTAGGTATCTGTGTCCGCCCCGATTCCCTAAGCACCCCCATTACCCCTTTAGCCTGGACGTAGGTATCTGTACTCCCACAAACCCCCTAAACGTCCCAGCGACCCCTTCAGCCTGGAAGTCCCTATCTGTGACCCCCACGAACCTCTAACCTCCCAGGGATCCCTACAGCCTGGACACAGGTGTCTGAGCACCCCACAAACCCCCTAAGCTCCTCGGGACACATCCAGCCTGGATGTATCTGAGCCCCCAGTGAACCGCCTAATCTCCTCGGGACACCGACAGCCTGTACCTAGGTATCTGTGCCCCCCACAAACCCCCTATAACCCCCAGGACCCCTCCAGACTAGATGTAGGTATCTGTACCCCCACAGCCTCCCTGGGACTCCTACAGCCTGGAGGTTCGTATCTGTGCCCCTCATGAAACCCCAACCCCCCCTGTCCCCTCCAGACTGGACATAAGTATCTGTGCACCCCACGAACCCATAAGCACCTGTAGGGACGCCTACAGCATGGACTTGGGTATCTGGGCCCTCCCCAAAACCCCCTAAGCCCACCAGGGACCCCTATAGCCTACAGATAAGCATCTGTGCTCCCTGAACCCCATAAGCCCCCCCTGGACCCATCCATCCTGGACTTAGGTATCTGTGCCCCACATGAACCCGTTAAGCCCCCCAGGGACCCTCCAGCCTGGATGGAAGTATCTGTGCCCCTCACAACCTCTAAGTGCCGAGAAACCCCTCCAGCCTGGAGGTAGTTATCTGTGCCCACCAGAAACCGCTTTAGCCCCCCCAGGGACCCCTCCAGCCTGGATGCAGATATCTGTGCCCAACACAAACGGCCTAAGCCCCCCCCCCTGGGAACCCTCCAGCCTGAACCTAGGTATCTGTGCCCCCCAACACACTAATTCCCCCTGGAAGCCCTATTGCCTGGAAGTAGGTATCGCTGCCCCCCACAAACCCCCTAAGCCTTCCAGGGACCCCTACAGCCTAGAAGTAGGTATCTCTGCCACCCAGAAAACCCCTAATCCACCCAGGGACCCCTACAGCATGGACCTAGGTATCTGTGCCCCCCAGGAACTCCCTAAAGCCCCCAGAAACCACTCCAACCTGGACATAGATATCTGTGCCTCCCAAAAAACCCTAAGCCCCCCGGGACCCCTAGAATATGGAGATAGGTATCTCTGCCATCCGCAAAAACCCCTAATCCTCTCCAGAACCTCTCCAGCCTGGATGTACATATCTGTGCCCCTCCCCACAAACCACCTAAGCCCCCCGGGACCCCTCCAGCCTGGATGTAGGTATCTGTGCCCCCCCAAAGCCCTAAGCCCCCCCAGAATGCCTATAGCCTGGACGTAGGGATCTGTGTCTCCTACACTATCACTAAGCCCCCCCCAAGGGACCCCTCCAGGACATACATAGGTATCTGTGCCCCTCACCAAGTCCCTATACCCCCAGGGATCACTGCGCTCACCACAACCCCCTAAGTGTCCAGGGACCCCTTCAGCCTGGACGTAGATATTGCTGTCCTCCAGGAAGCCTTTAATCCCCACCAGGACCTCTACAGCCTGGACACAAGTACCTATGCCCCTCACAACCCCCCTAACTCTCCCAGGGTCCCGCCCATACTGGATGTAGGTATCTGTGACCCTACGAACCCCCGTAAGCCCTCGAGGGAACTCTACAGCCTCCACGTAGGTGCGATGCTCTGTGCATTACCCTGTGTGGCCACACGGTGTCACTGTTGCACCATGCAGGAAATGCTCTGTGCATTACGCTGTGTGGCCACACGGTGTCACTGTTGCTCCATGCGGGGAAATGCTCTGTGCATTACCCTGTGTGGCCACACGGTGTCACTGTTGCACCATGCAGGAAATGCTCTGTGCATTACGCTGTGTGGCCACACGGTGCCACTGTTACTCCATGCGAGGAAATGCTCTGTGTATTACCCTGCGTGGCCACACGGTGCCACTCTTGCTCCATGCAGGAAATGCTCTGTGTATTACCCTGCGTGGCCACAGGGTGCCACTCTTCCTCCATGCAGGAAATGCTCTGTGCATTACCTTGTGTGGCCAAACGGTGTCACTGTTGCTCCATGCAGGAAATGCTCTGTGTATTACCCTGCGTGGCCACACGGTGTCACTCTTGCCCCATGCAGCAAATGCTCTGTGCATTACCCTGTGTGGCCACACAGTGTCACTGTTGCTCCATGCGGGGAAATGCTCTGTGCATTACCCTGTGTGTCCACACGGTGTCACTGTTGCTCCATGCGGGGAAATGCTCTGTGCATTACCCTGCGTGGCCACATGGTGTCACTGTTGCTCCACGGGGGAAATTCTCTGTGCATTACCCTGCATGGCCACACAGTGTTACTGTTGCTCCATGCGCAAAATGCTCTGGGCATTACTGTGATGGAGTGGGGACTGTCTGTGTGGGGGATGGGAGAGCAGGGGGTGACTTTAGGTGAGGGACAGGACCTAAGCCTGTAACTCGAGCTAGGCAGGGCTGAGAGAGTGAGCACCTTTGCCCGGGAAGCTGGACACAGGAAGGGGTCGGCTGGAGGGAGTTAGTTCAGTTTTGGTTTGGAGCTGGGTAGTTGGAATTCAGAGAATCCCAAACTGGGAACTAAGCTTCCTGAACCCCCAGAAGGACTCGACTGACGGGTCCTGGTTGTGCCCAAAAGCCCTGCTGTATCCTTCGTTCCTGTTGGCCAAAACAACCCTCTGTTTTACTGGCTGGCTGAGTCACTGTGTGTCCCTGGAAGAGGGGTGCAGGGCCAGATTCCACCACACTCCATGACACCCCCTAAGCCCCTCTGGGACCCCTGCAGCTTGGACGTAGGTATCTGTGCCCCCCACCAAACCCCTGAGCCCCCCAGGGACCCCTTCAGCCTGGACCTAGATCTCTGTGCCCCCCAGGAACCCCCTAAAACCCCCAGGGACCCCTTCAGCCTGGACATAGGTGGAACCCGTCTGCCAGGCTGAATTGATAGCAGCAAGGACTGGGTTCAATACATAGGGGTCCCTTCCCCATTACGTAATGCAAACCAGATCAAGCCCTCATCCAGTGACATGGGAAAATTTTACATACACACCCCTAGGTGCCTCAAAGAAGGAATACTTCCCCTCTCGCAATCATAGAATCTGGGTATAGCAGAAAATGTTTAATAACGTGAGATAAACAACATAGCATTAAATTTGGAAAACACGTCAACTAGGCCGTGTCCTTTTCTCTGGGCTCTAGAATCTAGCAATCTCCAAATCACCCCAAGACTCCAAAGTACAATACCTCAAATATTTCAAGACTCCAGCAACCCCATAATCACCCACATTCCCGCAGCCCCAGAGTTCAAGAGTCTATCTGCCGGGTTTTCCCCCCTGCCAGGCTGGGTAGAAAGGGGCACCTTACGTGGTCCACTGCTGTCTGCCCTGCCTCTCCGTGGGATTCTGCTTCTACCTTTCCCACAAACTGCTCAGCTCCGTCCACCAGCTGCTCTGCTCCACCAGCCAACCTGTGATCTGCTCCAGCTGTCTCCAAAAACTGCTTAGCTTATTTCACTCCGTGAGCCATTCCAAGTGTTCCACAAACTGCTCTTCTCTATCAGCTGCTCTGCAATATTGTTTCAAACTCCCCCACTGTTTAACACAGCACTTCAATCACTTCAGCTCAGGAACCTGGATCTTCAGTTATTAAGAAATTCAACAACCAGCTCTACTGTTCAACTGTTAAAAGAGAAGAAGATGTAATTGGTGTTTCTGGCTCATCCAAGGAGCCCACTCCCTTGTCTAGTGAGTGTCACTCAACCGATGGTGAGAATCCCTGTCTCAAAGCTGTTTCACAGTTCCTCATCCACACAATCAGGGTGACAACACTCCACATCTCACACCCCAACAACAAATAAACTGGGGATACCATAGCTGCCAAAGTAACCATCCCAGGCTGTCGTGGCCGTGTCACGCACGGTGGGTGTGTCTATGCAAACATGATCAGACCCTGAAATCCTTTTCCACACTTGCCATAATTCACTACCAGATGTGAGGGTAGAGTTCATCCTGCTTCTGCTTACATAGGTATCTGTGCCCCCCACAACCCCCTAATCCCACCAGGACCCATCTAGCCTGGATAATGGTATCTGTGCTCTCCACAAACCTCTAAGCTCCCCAGGGAACCCACAAGCCCAGATGTAGGCATCTGTATGCCCCACACACCCCTTAATACCCACAGGAACCTTCCAGACTGTAGGTAGGTATCTGTGACCCCTAGAGCCCCACAAAGTCCCTCGGGACCCCTACAGCATGGATGTTTGTATCTGTGACCGACAAAAACCGCCTAAGCTACCCAGGGCCACCTACCATCAGGATGTAGGTATCTGTTCCCCCCCCAAACACACCTAATCCCCCTGGAACCCCTCCAGCCTAGATGTAGGTATCTCTGACCCCACGAATCCGCTAAGACATGACAGGACCCCTCCAGCATCGACATAGGTATCTGTGCCCACACAACCCTCCTAAGACCCCCAAAACCCCTCCAGCCTAGACGCAGGTATCTGTGCCCAGCATGAACCCCCTAAGGTCCCTAGGACCCCTCTTGCCTGGATGAATGTATCTGTGCCCCTTACAAACCCCTAAGCCCCCCCCCCAGGATCCCTATAGACCGGACGTAGATATCTGTGCACCCTCACGAACCCACTGATCCTCCCAGCGACCCCTACAGCATGGAAGTAGGTATCTGTACCCCAAAATGCCCCAAAGCAACCCCAGGACCCCTACAGCCTCGATATAGGTATCTGTGCCCCCGCACAACTCCCTAATACCCCCAGAACTCCTCCAGCCAGGACGTAGATATTTGTGACTTCCAGGAACCCCCAAAGCCCTCCCCAGGACTTCTCCAGTCCCTACAGAGGTATCACCAGCCTTCTAAGACCCATAGGGCCCCCACCAGCCTGGTTATAGCTATGTGTACGCCACACAAACCCCCTAAGCTCCCCAGGGCCCCCTCCAAACGGTACGTAGGTATCTGCGCAACCACAAACCCTTAAGTCCCCCAGGGACCCCTCCAGACCATACGTAGGTTTCTGTGACCCTTACCAACTCCTTAAACCCCCAGGGACCACTACAGCCTGGACATATGTATCTATGCTCACCACAACCCCCTAAGCCATCCAGGGACCTCTCCAGGCCTGACGTAGATATTTGTGCCCCTCATGAAGCCCCTAATGCCCACCAGAATGTCTCCAGCCTGGACGTAGCTATCTGTGCCCCCCACGACCCCTAAGCCCCCCAGGTATCTCTACAGCCTCTACATAGGCGTGATGCTCTGTGCATTACCCTGCGTGGCCACATGGAATCACTGTTGCTCCAGCCAGGAAATGCTCTGTGCATTTCCCTGCATGGCCACACAGTGTCACTGTTGCTCCATGCAGGAAATGCTCTGTGCATTAACCAGTGTGGCCACACGGTGCTGTGATGGAGTAGGGACTGTCTGTGTGGGGGATGGGAGAGCAGGGGGTGACTTTAGGACCGGACACGTGCTCAGCCTGTAACCTGAGCTAGGCGGGGGGGAGGGGTCAGCACCTTTGCCCGGGAAGCTGGACACAGGAAATGGCCAGCTGGAGGGAGTTGGGTTAGTTCAGTTTCGGTTTTGGTCTGGGTGGTTGAAATTCAGGGATTCCCAAACTGGGAACTAAGTTTCCTGAACCCCTAGAAGGACTTGATTGTGGGGTCCTGCTTGTGCCTCCAAGCTCTGCTGTATCCTTCGCTCCTGTTGTCCAATAAACCTTCTGTTTTACTGGCTGGCTGAGAGCCACTGTGAGTCCCAGGAAGAGGGGTGCAGGACCGGACTCCCCCACACTCCGTGACAGACCCTAAGCCCCTCCGAGACCCCTGCAGCCTGGACGTAGGTATCTGTGCCTCCCACCAAATACCTAAGACACTCAGAGATCCCTCCAGCCTGAACTTAGGTATCTGTGGCCCCACAAACCCCCTAAGCCCCCGAGGGACCTATACAGCCAGAACATTGGTATCTTTACCCCATATAGACTCCATAAGCCCCTTGCGACACTCCAGTGTGCACGTAGGTATATGTGCCCCTCAGAAACCCTCTAAGCCCCCAGGAACCCCTACAGCCTGGACATAGGTATTTCCACTCCCACAACCCCCCTAACCCTCCCCTCCTGGGACATCTACAATCTGGACGTAGATATCTGTGCCCCTCACAAAACCTCTAACCCCCCCTGGGAACGATACAGCCTGGACATACGTATCTGTGCCCACTCGAACCCCTAAAACCCACTGGTACCCCTACAGCCTGGACATAGGTGTCTTTGGCCTCCACAAATCCCCTAAGACTCCCAGGATGCCTCCAGCCTGGACGTAGGTATCTTTGCACCCCACTAACCCCCTAAGCCCCCCTGGTAACCCTACAGCCTGGATGTAGGAATATGTGCCCCCCATGAACCCTCTAAGCCCCCATGGGACCCCTAGAGCATGGAGATTAGTATCTGTGTCCCCCCCAAACTCTCTAAGCCCCCCAGGGACGGCTATGGCCTGGACATAGGTATCTGTGCACCCCAAGGCCCCTAAGATCCCCCGGACCTCTGCAGCCTGGCTGTAGGTGTGACGGTGCTGCCCGTGGGAGCCAGCTCAGCTCACTCAATCAGAGTGAATTGCCAACAAAACAGGGCAGACAAATCCCAAACGCTGCTGGTTATTTCGATACTTAGATTTACCAAGCCAGCACAAAACAGCTTCTGTAGTATCTCACTGGTTACTTAGAAGTTTAAACCACGCAGTTTCCTTAAAGTACCCAGCCTCAGGCCTCCGTCCAGACACACCTGTTAGATATGATGATGATTCCTGAAAATCTTACTTCATCATATAAAAGAAAAGATACTTCCGATCCCAAAGGATCAGCCACATAACCAGGTTCAATTATAACTTAGATTTTACCTAAAATACACGCTATAGCCAATTCTTATTAACTAAGCTAAAATTTATTAGAAAAGAAAAGAGAGAGAGTGAGTGTTGGTTAAAAGATTAATAGACATATAGACTTGAATTCAATTTTTGAGGTTCAGATACAAAGTAGAGATGAGCTTGTAGTTGCCAAAAGTCCTTTTAGAAATTGTCCATAGGTTATAATCCAATGTCCATATTCAGGGTGGCTCCAGTCAATGACTGGGGATCTCAATCCTTGTGGCTTAAGGTTTCCCCCTCTTGAAACCCAAAGCAGATCTGAGATGAAGAAGGATCGTGTCCCAGGTTCTTAAACATTTCCAGCAGCCTTTCAGCCTGAGAAAACAATAGGCTTAACTCTTCTTCCAAACATCCTGGCAATTAGTACATCCATCAAACAGTTCAGATACAGATTACCACAACCTTCAAAGAGACACAGAATATAATACTATTTCACTCAAGTATCATCATAAATGTTAATATTCTTTTTTTGCTCTTTGAATTAAAACTATAGCAATAGACAAGACTTGTTTGCTGACATCACAAGACCTGAGCAAACACCTCGCCTTCTACCTCTAACACTGCAGACTTGCATTTCAATGCTCTGTTCATTTACATATCTTGTTAACCAGTTTTTAAGGTTCACCCACGGGTCAGGTCAGTCGGAGAGGTGAGTTAATTAACTCTTTCTGGCCCTGTCACCTTTCAATGAGATATTAGATTATACTTATAATGTCACAGTCACGGTGAGTTGACTGCTGCAGCTCCCCGTAGACTCTGCCTGCGCCTCTCACCGAGCTGGAGTACAGCAGGCGAGGGGAGAGCACTCAATGTATTCCATCTACACTAGACGCGATATATCAACCCCCGCTGGATCGATCGCTGCCCACCGATTCGGCAGGTGGTATAGACATACCCCGAGTATCTGGTGATCGGAGCTGGACCCCCGAGGGGGACACATTGAAGGAACTCAGGGGTTAAGGTGCCTCTATTGTCAACTGTCAGGGCTGCTGTGGCTCAGAGGAGGGTGCTTGAGTGCCTGGCAGGCTTAGGTGCCGCAAGCCTTGGAGGTGGGAGAAGTGAAGCGGCCATGGCGTGCTCGGGGTGCTCGTGCTCAGAGCAGGGGTGAGCTCGGGCGAGGGGGGTGCCACAGGGCAGAGCAGGAGAGTTGCCACAAGAGGGGAGCCTCAGGGTGGAGGGGGGGAGCTGCCACGGGTGGGGCGCCTCAGGGCAGAGGTGCGGGGGGGGGAGGGTGCAAGGTGGAAGTTTCGCCTAGGGCATGAAACTTCCTTGCACCGGCCCTGCCCCACGCCCTGCCTGCAGCCAGCCCTGCACCCCCTGCCCTGCCCTGCCGGCAGTCAGCCTCTGTCTCCAGCCAGCCCTGCACCTTCTGCTTTGCCTGCACCAGCCGCATCCTCCCTGCCCTGTCTCCAGCCAACCCCTGATGCACCCCCCTGCCTGAAGCCAGCCAGCCCCGCAGCCCTTGCCCTGCCTGAAGCCAGACCCTACCTCCAGCCAACCCCACATCCACTGGTGCCCTGCACTTCCCAGGGCAGTAACCCTGCACATCTGCTTCAATGAGGGGGGCAGGGAGCAGCTGGGACCCACACATGTGCACATCCTAGGGTGACCAGACAGCAAGTGAGAAAAATCGGGACGGCGTGGGGGGTAATAGGATCCTAGATAAGAAAAAGACCCCAAAATTCGGACTGTCCCTATAAAATTGGGACATCTGGTCAGGACGCCCCCAGGACTCCTGAGTTCCATTGCTGGGTTTCCTATTGGTTCCTCTGCTGGTTGTTTTCCTTTGCCTGGGGACTTTGGGCAAGTTGCTCCCCACTCTCGGGCTCTGTCCCCAGCAGTCAAATGGGGATTTCATACTTTCCCGCTATTGGAAAGTGCTGGGAGAATCCCCCAGCAAAAGCTGCTCTGACAGTGCTAAGCAGCATCTGACCAATCAAGGTCGGAGCTCACTGCCCAGAAGGAGTGCTTGGCTCTGGGGTTTCACTTCAGCCCAGTGCAGAGAGCGAGCCCTAACCATGGAGTTTGGCTCAAGAAGACCAAGTCTCCAATTTGTTAAGGGTGTTTTGAATTTCAATCCTGTGCTCCAAAGTGCTTGGTGTCAGTTGTAAACTTTAGGAGCATGCTCTCCACTCCATTTTCCAAATCATTCATAAAAATATAGAATAGTACCTGACACCGGACTGATCCCTGCCAGACCCACTAGATTCACCCTCCCCGTTGAGCAGCTAAACATGGAGAAGGGCTCCTGGAGTCTCGGCTTTGAAGCAGCTCTGCACCCACATTACACTGATTGCAGCTGGACTACATTTCCCTCGTTTGCTTCTGAGAATGTCCTACGGGACTGTGTCAAAAGCCTTAGTAACACCAAGCTAGATCCCATCTATTGTTTACTCACCTCTACCAGGCCCAGAACCCTGCCAAAGAAGGAAAGAGGATTGGTTTGGAATGATTTTTTCTTGACAATTCCACGCTCACTAGTCATAAGAACCAAATCATCCTGTAGGTGCTGCTGACAAACTGAGTGTTTAAGAATGTATTGCAGGATCTCTCCAGCTATGGCAGTCAGGCTAGCTAGTCTGTAAGTCCCAGAGGTCTTTTTGTTCCCCTTTGAAAGATAGGTCCTGTCTTGTTCATGGATGGGAAGATGTTCTTTTTCAGGGGTCTCAGACGAGAACTGGGGCACAACACCTGGTTTGTTAAGGCCACAAAAACGGAGGCAGGAACCTCTTCTCTGCTGCTGGCAAAGAACCACAGGTACCTAAAAGATAGGGACTCACATCTTTGAATGGGCTTTAAAAAGGCAGTGGTTAATAAGTTTGGCCCCGACCATTTCTTGTTTCCACAGACTAGACATTTTAGCAAACTTTAGAATTCCTTGGTGCTAAACACTGTGAAACTCCCCTTTCTCCTTCACAGAGGGCTTTAACGCCCCTTATCTCACTTGGGCTCTAAACTGCCCATAGTTTGAGAACTGTTCTTGTTCCGATTGGACAGATGGGAGAAGGGAAGTGACCTACCCAAGGCCTACACAACAAGGCGATGGCAGAGCCAGAAAGAGAAGCAACCAGTTCTGACTCCTGTTCTCACAGATGAAAACACCCCAGAGCCCAGGAATCGAGATGGTGGGAAAATTTCATTCAAACCGTTTCTCTCTGAAAATCCCATTTAGACTAAACCAGTTTGTTTCTCAAAATCATAACAAGTGGGATGAAAGATCTTTGCAAAAATATTTTGTTGCAAAACAAAAGCATCTCCTCTTTGTCAGAGTGTGTTAAATTGTCTCCTCGCACACAAAGAGGAGACACTTACATCTAAACCATTAGATAAGATGCTTCAATCTCAGCTAAGTCGTTGCTACTATTAACAATTTCAAAATAAAAAAATACAAATAAAATAGACTATTTCAGCTAATCTATTATGTCATAATCTGCTCTGAGTAAACATGATGGGAAACTTCATATTATGCACTACTTCTAGTGACACTCCCAAATGGATCCGCATCCTTCACCCACCATGAGGTAGGTAAGAGCGGATCATTATTATCCCTACTTGAAAGAGGGAGAAGCTAAGGCTGAGAAAGGAGAATTGACTTGTCTTAGGTCACACAGCCCGTCAGAGGCAGTGTTGGGAATAGGACCGAAGAGCCCTGATTTTCAAACAAACCATCGGATCTTGAATTTCAGACATTGAATGACCTGAATACTGTGCTCTCAGATGAGCTCCAGACCAACAACAGTGACAGTAATTATTCAGCAAGCATTTGAGGAGAACTGCAATGTTAGAGGGAATCATCAACTGCTCAGAGACAATTAATGCAGAGAAGCAGCAAAATTAATCAAAGATAGAACTGGTTCTGACTTATTTACTTGATCTTAAAAGAGAACAACAAGGACCTGAGTCTCCTCCCTGTCAATATCCCCCTGCTCAACCAATCAGGGTAGAGACTGAGGACGGGAGGCTGAGGGTTCTCACCAGAGAGCCCAAAGGATGGCCCAGGTCACCGGTGGGGATCACTGCCCGAGCACTATTTCAGTCCCACATTTTTGGGTGGACCTTCCATAGTGGGAGCTGCAGAGGACTTCCCTGCAACACACACACACACACCTCCGTCCTGTTGTTGGGAAGGGAACAGGAGAAAGGACAAAAGAAGCAAGAGAAGAAGAGGAGGGAGGGATGGAGGAAGAGGTGAAACAAAAAGGACAAACCCTAATGTCCCCAGCGATTCTAAGGGACAAAATCCCATGTGCGCAATAAAATTCTGCCTCCTTAAGCTCGTGTTTTCCATGCCTAGAATTCACTTGTCACCAGATAGATCAGACTGAACAGGTTTCAAACCTCCAGGAGGCTCTTACCTTCTAAACAGGGACGGCTGTTTTCTAGTAAAATCGCTACAAGGGAAGGAGGAAACTCGAAAGAGGTTCCTCCTGGCGCTCACGTCCATGACCCCAAATAATCTCTCAGTCCTCAAAGAGAGACCTGGAGAAGGAAACGTGCTGAAGCAAAGCCACAGAGGTCTCTGAGGTTTCCCTGGCCCCTCGCCCCTGTCCTGCCTGGCTGATGTCAGCATCTCTCTGTGAGGTCACCACCTCCCCACCACCTTTGACCAATAGTCTGAGGTCCTGCAAAAGGCCTTTGTGATGTCACTGCCACACCCCTCCCTTGCTGGGCTAATGTCCTGCCCCTGGCCTGGACCTTTGGAGGTTTGAGCTACTCCCTGTGGATCACCCTACTCAAGAAGCGTTCGTTCTAGGCAGCAAGCCGGCTAGACAGGAAAACATCAGACGCTGCTCCCAATGCTACACTCAGTTTTTCAGAAATTAGTCGACTTCATGGTCAGAAGAAACCATTAGAGCGTCTAACCTGCATATCACAGGCCTCCTGTATGACATAACAGCTACTTTGGGGGCAAACACATTCCAGAAAGGCATCTAGTCTTCATTAAATGACATCAGGAGATGGTGAATCCACCACTTTCCTTGGTAGCTTGCTCCTGTGGTGAATCATCCTCGCTGTTGACTATTGTGCCTCATTTGTAATACTGGTGACTTTGAGTGCCTGGTATTGAGTGACGATATTGATAGAATAGGCATCACAGAAACCCTTGCACCCCCTCCTGCACCCACATGGGGAGACTGACCTGTGTGCATGGAGCAGCTGGCATTGCTGCCCCCCACTCCTCCCTGGAACGCTGCTCATCTGGGCACCCCTAGGGGCTGTGGGGGCAAGAAGTGAGATCATCCGAGCTCCCTGCATCCAGGTCACTTTCCTCAGCCGGGCTGCATAGCGGGAGGGCAGAGAGCAGCAGCTTCTGATGCTCCCCTCACAGCACAGCCCAAGTGGGAAAAGTGACCAGGACGCATGGAGCACATAGGGTTGCTCCTTACTCCCCTCAAACCTCTATGGACCCATGGAGGAGCATTGGGGCAGGGGAGAGCAGTGAGCACCTTTGCACTGACACACGGTGCCCTTTGACCCCTGGAGCCCTGGGCGGCTATTGGGGGGCACCACCCCTAAGGCCGGCCAGGCTCCCCAGAACGAGCAGCAGATAACACAGAGACTGGCCACACACTGAGCAGTGGTAGCCTGGGCGGCTCGTAATGGAGGCTCAGGGGGGAGGGGTGTCATAACATTTTTTCCCAGATTTGGACCTTAGCGTCCAAAATATGGGTGTTAGCATGAAAACCTCCAAGCTCAGTTACCAGCTTGGACCTGGTAAAGCTGCCACCAGCCAGGGATTTATACAGTGCCTGGCTCACTGTGGTCTCCCCAAAACCTTCCCCGGGGGACCCCCAGACTCAGATGCCTTGAGTCTCACAACAAAGGGGAATAAACCATTTCCCTTCCCCCTCCTCCCCTCCAGGTATTCCCTCCCTGGGTTCCTGGAGAGATATACAGAAGCAAGCTCCGTGAATCTAAACAGAGGGACTCCCCCCTCCCTGTTTCCAGTCCTGGAAATAGAATTACCAAGATAGCTAATCTCTCTTCCCCCTTACCCAGAGGGTATGCAAAGTCAGGCTAGTAAATCTAACACAACGAGATTTTCCCCCTGACTTCTTCCTCCCACCAATTCCCTGGTGAGCTGCAGACTCAATTCCCTGGAGTCCCCACTAAAGAAAAAATCCAACAGGTCTTAAAAAGAAAGCTTTATATAAAAAGAAAGAAAAGGACATAAAAATGGTCTCTCTGTATTAAGGTGACAAATACAGGGTTATTTGCTTAAAAGAAAAAAATGAATAAACAGCCTTATCCAAAAAGAATACAATTTAAACATTCCAGCAACTACACACATGTAAATACAAAAAAAAAAATATACACTTATTGTCTTATTATCTTTGTACTTACAACTTGGAAACAGAAGATTAGAAAGGCAGGAGATAGAAAAATCACTCTCATAGCCGAGAGGCCACAGACACAAGACAAAGAACAAAGAACTCACACACAAACTTCCCTCCACCCAGATTTGAAAAAGTCTTGTTTCCTGATTGGTCCTCTGGTCAGGTGTTTTAGGTTACTGGTGTTACCCCTTTATAGGTAAAAGAACATTAACCCTTAGCTATCTGTTTATGACAAGGGGGCTCAGCCTCCCCAAACCTTGCACTGCCAAGGGGACAGTGGGGCCCATGATCAGGGGCCCTGGCCAAGTTAGGTCCCCCTGGAAAAGTCTCCCCTATGTCAGCCCCAGGGCTGGAGGAGCTCCCACTCCCTGCTACAGCCTGGGGGCTGCAGCAGGGGCACAGAGCTTCTCTGGTCTCAGGGCCACAGCGGGGCAGGGGTAAAGGAGTGATAGGGTGGGGCTGGTGGGGGAAGGGGTGGAACAGAAGTGACAGTGGATGGGGCCATGGGTGGAAGGGGGTAGAGCCACAGACAGAAGGTAGGGGCATGGTTCTGGTGCTGGGGCCCCCACACTTGTTCTGCCTTTCCCGGGGGTTTGGCATCACTAGCCCCGGCTTAGCGAGTAGGGTTCAGTGGTCCCCATAATGTGGGGTGCGACTCCTAGGGGGACACAGAGGAACATTCATGGGGGCACCTCAGGACCTGAGCCAGCCCACATAGAGGGCAGGGAGGGAGCACCACTCTGCCAAAGCTCTTCCCCAACCCCACCCTCAGCCTGAGACTCTGGCTCCCAGCCCAGCGTCGACCCCTTTACCCCTGTCCGCACCCCTCTCCCCACCAAGCAACAGCCCCACTCCTCCCAGCCCCGGTTCTTGACCGTGGCTTCCGAGAGGCCACAGCCATGGCTAAGAGGGCACAATGTGAAATGTTTGGGAACCACTGGTTTAGGGTGACATCCTCAGTCACTTCTCTGCAGTCCAGTAAAAGCTATTCCTCACTCACCTACCCCTCCATCAGGACGGACTAGGTATGTTCTGCTGCCCTTCACTCATACAGGAAGGAGAATAACATTTCATTCCACTCAATCCTAAAGTGATTTGTAACCCAAGACCATCCCAAACTGGTCATTTTGGGGAAGCGGCCCCATCATGCTGCATAGCTAGGCAGAGTAGGGGTGTCTATGCAAACACGGTCTGTTCCTGAAGTCTTTCCCCAGCTCCTCACTAGGTGAGAGAGGGGAGCTCATTCAGACCCTGCTTACGCTTAGTATTTAAAAACTCCTTAGTGTCCCTATCTCTGCCGGCCTTAGATTTCTCCTCCTGTCCGTTTTTTGACAGCTCAGATGAGGTGACCGAGTGGTTAAGGTGATGGACTGCTACCTCATTATACTCTGCCTGCATGGGTTCAAATCCCATTCTCATCAGAGGCATTTAGTCTTTACCCTCCTTTATAGACAACCATCTCCCCCTTTGGTACAATAACAGATCAAACAATGTTGCTTGTGTTACCCAAAATTGGGTCAGTTAGTAAGCTTAGAGAGGACTAATAATGCCCCTCCCCCCCAGAGTTTGACAGAAAGCAGCACATTTATTAGCTTGATAGCTAAGCTCAAAAGAAGGGATGGGGGAGGGTGTCACACTCATACTCACGCTCCCAGGACAGGCCTGGCAGTGGAGATGTCAGGATCCTTTAAGGTAAGTGTCCCACAGCGCAGCGATGGACGGTGCGATGAAGATCAGTCTCCCTGAGGTGCAATAGAATGTAACACAGCGAACCACTGGCCAGATGGGCCGGGTGAAGGGCATTCACTGGAGGTACAAAGGAGAGTGGGAAAGCCACTTCACAGGCATTCAAAGAGGGAAAGGACACAAGCTGGGGGAGTTTAACAGACCTTTTGAGCATACAGGTTATACAGAGCATACAGATCACTGCTGCTCCTACAACATGATAAGTTCTCAAGCAGCATGTTTCTTACTTTGCCCATCTGTCAATTTTGATGATTATTGATGGAAATATTTTGCCATTGGGTTGTATGTTTACACAGAAATTGACATTTACCAACAAATACACAATTCTTCCAAGCCTGCCTAGTCTGCAGTTGATGGGTTTAGAGGGACACATTCACTCTTCCAGGTCCCCATTCCAGGCCTGTGCTCTCCAGGTTGTCAACTTCCCGCACTGCTGGGATCCTTCCCTCATCTCCCCACAAACCACTGCCCCACCCCCACTTCTGGGGTCCCCTCCCTACACTGTCTAACTCCACTGCTGGCAGGATCCCTTCCTGTTCCTTTCATTTCCTGCCTCCACTCTGGGCAAAAGCTCTGCACTCTTCCCACACCAGAAGTTGAACCCAAGCCACCTGGGTGAAAACCAGGAATCCTGACCACTAGCCCATATGGGACTATTGTTGCATCTGACGAAGTGGGTATTCACCCACGACAGCTCATGCTCCAATACGTCTGTTAGTCTATAAGGTGCCACCGGATTCTTGGCTGCTATTATTACTACAACTCAGGCCTTGGCTACACTGGAGAGTTACAGTGCAGGTGGTGGCTTTACAGCGCTGTAACTTACTCCCCGTCCACACTGGCAAGGCACATACAGCGCTGTATCTCCCTGGCTACAGCACTGGATGTACTCCACCTCGACGAGAGGAATAAAGAGAATAGAGCTGGTGATGCAGCGCTGGGGTGCCAGTGTAAACAGCGATTAATCTTACTACGCTGTCACTGACCTCCGGAACCTTCCCATAATGCTTTTAAGTAGAGATAACGCTCTTTGTTTTGGTGTGATGCCTCTGTTTGTTTTGGTGTGAGCTCAAGGCTCCCGAAGCTGCTTATCTAAAAACCAAACACAGTTACTGTTTGCAGTGAATGAGCAGAGGCAGGGGGATCCCTTTGGAACACCCACAGCTGGTGTTTGCTTGAGGAGAGAAGCAGCCGGGTGGGCACGGGGGGGGGGTGTCTGTTTTGGATCAGCGGCTTATCTGGTCTGTGAGGAAAAAAACAAAGGCGGCTATTTGCATTTAGTGAATGAGAGAGGGGTGGGGGAGGAGGCTTGAACTTGCCAGGCAGGGAGCTGACACAGTGTCAGCTCCAAAAATCCACTCGCTCTGTCTCCCCCACGCTCCGTGTCACACTCCACCCCACCCTCCTCTTTTGAAAAGCACATTGCAGCCACTTGAATGCTGGAATAGCTGCCCATAATGCACCACTCCCAACAGCGCTGCAAATGTGGCCATGACAGAGTGCTGGTAGCTGTCAGTGTGTCCACACTGCAGCGCTTTCCCTAAACAGCTGTAGGAAGACAGCTTTAACTCCCAGCGCTGGACAGCTGCAAGTGTAGCCAAACCCTCTCTAAGCCGACCCCTTATGAGAACAGCAGGCACTAGCATGACTAGATGTCCCGATTTTTGGGTCTTTTTCTTATATAGGTGCCTATTAACCCCACCCCCATCCCAATTTTTCACATTTGCTGTCGGATCACCCTAGCAGGGGTTGCACACAGGGCTGCATTAACCTTCAGGTGCTGAGGTTTCCCTCTCTCCATTCCCAGAGCCTGTGATCAGGAAACAGACATCAAGGCTCCCAGGTGCTGCACAGACCATGACTGAGATCAGACCCCATATTATGCAAGGTGCTGTACAAACCCTGGCCAACACTGAGACACCCAGGAGGTTCCCCTCAATTTCCCTGAGCCTCTGCTGCCCAACTTCTTCTGAATCCCTCTGGCTCACCCCCCCCCGCGCCCACAAAAAACCCACCTTTCCAAACAGTCCTTCTTTCCTTGCCCCCTGATTCTGGTTTCACACCCTGGGACCATCTCCTCTCTGTCTCTCCCCCTCCAGGTGAAGCAGAGATGGAGGCAACTTCAGCCACTGGAGTCAGCCTCAGCGAGCACTGCAGCCGGCCCCGGGGGAGGGGGGGTGTTTGCAGACACAGGAAGGGAGCAGGGGGTGCTGGGAAGAAGGCGGCAGGAGAATAAAGCTCAGAGACCCAACATGGGGAAATTCCAGGGGGCGGGGCTCTGACACATCCCAGGTGCGGGCAGCTCCTGGGGGCGGGGCTCGGGCTCAGCTCGGGGGCGGGGCAGCTCCTCGGGGCGTGGCTCCAGCACAGAGCAGGGGCGGATCAGCTCCTGGGGGCGGGGCTCTGGCACAGCCCATGGGCAGGGCAGCTCCTGGGGGTGGGGCTCTGGCACAGCCCGGAGGCGGGGCAGCTCCTGGGGGCGGGGCTCTGGCTCAACTCAGGGGCGGGGCACCTCCTGGGGGCGGGGCTCTGACACAACCCAGGTGCGGGCAGCTCCTGGGGGCGGGGCTCTGGCTCAGCTCAGGGGCGGGGCAGCTCCTGGGGGCGGGGCTCTGGCACAGCCCGGAGGCGGGAAAGCTCCTGGGGGCGGGGCTCTGGCACAGCCCGGAGGCGGGAAAGCTCCTGGGGGCGGGGCTCTGGCTCAGCTCAGGGGCGGGGCAGCTCCTGGGGGCGGGGCTCTGGCACATTATGACGCGGAGCCCGTGCTGAACAGCTGCTTCCTGGTTCTCCACGTGCTGCCAGCAGCGCTGGAGCTGCCCGAGCCGGAGCAGAGCCGCTATTCTCAGCTGCAGCCAGGATCTGCCCCCGGCCCCGCTGGAATGGGGGGGCCGGGGCCCGGCCGTCCTGTGGGGGGGAGGGGCGGACCCCGGGCCCGGAGGGTTGGGGCGGTGTATTAAATCACTCCCCATACCAATGTGCTACTCCCGGGCACTGCGCATGCCCAGTAACAGCCGCTGAAGCCGCTGCCCTTCCCCCTGCCTGGACCAGCCGTAACGTTCCGCCGGGCGCTGGGGGCGGGGCTGGAGCGGGGCGGGGGAGTAACAGGGAGCATGGGAGGGGCGGGCGCAGAGCAGGAAATTGATGGGCGGGGGGGGGTCAGGCAGCTGGAGGCAGGGTTCGTGGGGTGCTAAAGGGCACAATCCGGGCTGGGGGGAGGAGCAGGAGTTGAGCTCAGGGGGAGGCGCTGGCAGAGCCCCCCCTTTGGTGTGAGGGCGGAGGTGTCGAGGGGGGAGGAGAAGCCGGAGTTGCAGGGGGAGGGGAAGTCACTGGGGGGGTAGATCTGTCTCTGTGCAGCCAGGACATTCCTGGGGTGGGAGGGAGGTGAGTTAATTGGATCCTGTCCCTGTTTTTGCCACTTCCTCCCACACACACATTCTCTCAAGATTTCCCCTTTTCTCTCTCATTATCACACGTGGCTATAAAATCCAGGGAGATTCTCCTCCCCCCCCCCCCAATGATCAGCTCTCTAATTGCCTCTGATTTTCCCTTTTCTCTCCATACTTCTCAAATGTCAATTTAAAATCTCTCCGATGGGGGGTGGATTTTCCCAACCATTTTATCTGCAGCGATTAGTCCTTGTTTGGGTGGGAAATTGTTGCCCTGGGTCATTCCCCAGAACATGGCTCCCCCTGGAGTGGGATGGGATGAGGTTCCCGTTCTCTGCCTATGAGTCTATAACCCGTGCGGGCCCTGACCCCAGCTCCAGGGGCCCCACCCGTGGTGGCCCTGACCCCAGCTTCAGGGGCCCCACCAGTGCAGGCCCTGACCCCAGCTCCAGGGGCCCAACCCGTATTGGTTCTGACCCCAGCTCCAGGGGCCCAACCCGTAGGCGTCCTGACCCCAGCTCCAGGGCCCAAATCCGTGGATGCCCTGTCCGCAGCAACAGGGGCCCAATCCGTGCGGGCCCTGACCGCAGCTTCAGGGGCCCAACCCGTGTTGGCCCTGACCCCAGCTCCAGGGGCCCAACCCGTGTTGGCCCTGACCCCAGCTCCAGGGGCGCCACCCGTGGTGGCCCTGACCCCAGCTCCAGGGGCCCAACCCGTGTGGGCCCTGACCATAGCTCGAGGGCCTAACCCGCGGGGGCCCTGACCCCAGGTCCCGGGACCCCACCCGTGCAGGCCCTGACCCCAGCTACAGGGTACCAACCCGTGCGAGCCATGACCCCAGCTCCAGGCGCCGAACTCGTGGGGGCCCTCACCCCAGCCTCAAGGGCCCCACGCGTGTTGGCCCTGACCCCAGCTCCAGGGGCCCCATCCGTGTTGGCCCTGATCCCAGCTCCAAGGGCCTAACCCGTGGGGACCCAGACCCCAGCTCCAGTGGCCCCACCCGCATTGGACATGACCCCAGCTCCAGGGGCCCAACCTTGGGGGCCCTGACCCCAGCTCCAGGGGCCCGACCAGTGCAGGCCCTGACCCCAGCTCCAGGAGCCCAACCTGTGTTGGTTCTGACCCCACCTCCTGGGGCCCAACCCGTAGGTGCCCTGACCCCAGCTCCAGGGCCCAAACCCGTGGGGGCTCTGTCCGCAGATACAGGGGCCCAATCCATGCGGGCCCTGAGCGCAGCTTCAGGGGCCCAACCCGTGGAGGTTCTGACTCCAGCTCTATGTGCCCAACCCCTCCGGGCCCTGACTACAGCTCCAGGGGCCCAACCCGTGGGTGCCCTAACCCCAGCTGCAGTTGCCCAAGCCGTGGGAGCCCTGACCCCATCTGCAGAGGTCCAACCCGTTCGTGCCCTGACACCAGCTCCACGGGCCTAACCCGTGCGTCCTCTAACCCCAGATCCAGGGGCCCAACCCGTGGGGGCCCTGACCCCAGCTCCAGGGTCCCAAACCGTGCGGAGCCTGACCCCAGTTCCAGAGGCCCAACCTGTGCGGGCCCTCAGCCTAGCTCCCGGGGCCCAAACCTTGTGGGCCCTGACTCCAGCTCCAGGGGGAAAAACCCGTGGGGGCCCTGACCCCAGCTCCAGGGGCCCAACCCGTGGGGGCCCTAACCCAGCTCCAGGGGCCCAACCGTGCGGGCCCTGACCCAGCTCCAGGGGCCCCACCAGTGGGGCCCCAGCTCCAGGGCCCTAACCCATGGAGGCCCTGACCCCTGCTCTAGGGGCTCAACCCGTGTTGGCCCTGACCCCAGGTCCAGGGACCCCACCCGTGCAGGCCCTGACCCCAGCTCCACGGTACTAACCCGTGTGGGCCATGACCCCAGTTCCAGGCGCCAAACTCGTGGGGGTCCTCACCCTAGCCTCAAGGGCCAAACCCGTGGGGGACCTGACCCCAGCTCCAAAGGCCACAACCGTGGGGGCCCTGACCCCAGCTCCAAGGGCCTAACCCGTGGGGACCCTGACCCCAGCTCCAGTGGGCCCAACCGTGTTGGCCCTGACCCCAGCTCCAGCGGCGCAACCTTGGGAGCCCTGCCCCAGCTCTGGGGGCCCAACCCGTGCGAGCCCTGAAACCAGCTCCATGGGCGCCACCCTTAGGGGCCCTGACCCTAGATCCAGGGGCCCAACCTATGCGTGCCCTGACCCCAACTCCTGCGGCCCCACCCATGCGGACCCTGACCCCAGCTCCAGGGCCCCAACCCGTGCGGGCCCTGACCCCAGCTCCAGGGGCCGAACACGTGGGGGACCTGATCCCAGCTCCAGGGGCCCCACCCGTGGGGCCCTGACCCCAGCTCCAGGAGCCCCAATCGTGCGAATCCTGAACCCAGCTCCAGGGGCCCAACCTGTGGAGGCCCTGACCACAGCTCCAGGGGCCCAGCCCGTTTTGGCCCTAACTCCCCAGCTCCAGGCGTCGAACTCGTGTGGGCCCTGACCGCAGCTCCAGTGGCCCAACCCATGCTGGCCCTAACTCGAGCTCCAGAGGTCCCACCCGTGTGGGCCCTGACCCCAGATCCAGGCGCCGAAGTCGTGAGGGCTCTGACCCCAACCTCAAGGGCCCAACCCGTGGGGGCCCTGACCCCAGCTCCAGGGGTCCAACCCATTCGGGCCCTAACCCCAGTGCCAGGGGCCCAAAAAGTGCCGGCCCTGACCCCAACTCCACGGGCCCAACCCGTGCGGACCCTGACCCCAGCTCCAAGGGCCCAACACGTGGGGGACCTGATCCCAGCTCCAGGGGCCCCACCCGTGGGACCCTGACCCCAGCTACAGGAGCCCCAATTGTGCGGATCATGAAAACAGCTCCAGGGGCCCAACCCATGGGGACCCTGACCCCATCTGCAGGGGCCCAACCCGTGGGGCCCTGACCCCAACTGCATGGGCCCCACCCATAGTGAACTTGACCCCAGGTCCAGGGGCCCAACATATGCGGGTCCTGACCCCAGCTCCTGCGACCTAACCCGTGGGGGCCCTAACCCCAGCTCTAGAGGCCCCACCGGTGCGGGCCCTGACCCCAGCTCCAGAGGCCCCACCAGTGGGGGCTCTGACCCCTGCTCCAGGGGCCCAACCCGTGTGGGCCCTGACCCCAGTCCAAGGGCCCAACCCGTGTGGATCCTGATGCCAGCACCAGAGGCCCAACCCGTGGGGGCCCTAACCACAGCTAGAGTTGCCCAACCCATGAGGGCCCTGACCCGAGCTCCAGGGGCCCAACCCGTGCGGGCCCTGACCCCAGCTCCAGGGACCCAAACCGTGTGGGTCCTGACCCCAACTCCAGGGGCTCAACCTGTGGGGTCCCTTACCCCAGCTTTAGAGGCCCAACCCGTGGGGCCCTTACCCCAGCTCGAGGGGCCCAACCCATGGGGGCCATGACACCAGCTCCAGCGGCCCAACACAATTGGGCCCTAACCCCAGTGCCACGGGCCCAACAAGTGCCGGCCCTGACCCCAACTCCACGGGCCCAATCTGTGCGGGCCCTGACCCCAGCTCCAGGGGCCCAACACATGGGGGACCTGATCCCAGCTCTAGGGGCCCCACCCGTGGGGCCCTGACCCCAGCTCCAGAAGACCCAATCGTGCGGATCCTGAAAACAGCTCCAGCGGCCCAACCCGTGGGGACCCTGACCCCATCTCCAGGGGCCCAACCCGTGGGTCCCGGACCCTAGCTCCATGGGCCCCACCCATAGAGGACCTGACCCCATCTCCAGAGGTCCAACATATGCGGATCCTGACCCCAGCTCCTGCGACCTCACCCGTGGGGGCCCTAACTCCAGCTCCAGAGGCCCCACCAGTGCGGGCCCTGACCCCAGCTCCAGAGGCCCCACCCGTGGGGGCCCTTACCCCTGCTCCAGGGGCCCAACCCGTGTGGGCCCTCACCCCAAGCTCCAGGGACCCAACCCGTGCGGGCCCTGACCCGAGCTCCAGGGACCCAAAATGTGTGGATCCTGACCGCAACTCCAGGGGCCTAACCTGTGGGGGACTTGACCCCAGCTTCAGGGGCCCAACCCGTGGGGGCCCTTACCCCAGCTTCAGGGGCCCAACCTGTGCTGGTACTGACCTCAGCTCCAGGGGCCCAGCCCGTTCGGGCCCTAACCCCAGCTGCAGTGGCCCCACAAGTGCTTCCCTGACCCCAGCTCCACGGGCCCAACCCGTGCGGGCCCTGACTGCAGCTCCAGGGGCCCAACCCGTGGAGCTACTTACCCCAGCTCCAGGGGCCCCACCTGTGGGGGCCATGAACCCAGCTCCAGGGGCCCAACCGGTGTAGGCCCTGACCCCAGCTACAGGGGCCCAACCCGTGGGGCCTGACCCCAGCTTCATGGGCCCCACCCATAGGGGACCTGACTCCAGCTCCAGGGGCCCAACATATTCGGGCCCTGACCCCAGCTCCTGCGGCCCCAACCATGGGGGCACTGACCCCAGCTCCAGTGGCCCAACCCGTGCGGGCCCTGACTCCAGCTCCAGGGGCCCAACCCGTGGAGCTACTTACCCCAGCTCCAGGGGCCCCACCTGTGGGGGCCATGACCCCAGCTCCAGGGCCCCAACCCGTGCGGGCCCTGACCCCAGCTCCAGAGGACCCACCAGTGCGGACCCTGACCCCAGCTCGAGGCGCCAAACTCGTTGGGGCCCTGACCTCAACCTCATGGGCCCAATCCGTGGGGCCCTGACCCCAGCTCCAGGGGACACAATCGTGCGGGCCCTGACCCTAGCTCCAGGGGCCCAACACTTGGGGGCCCTGACCACACCTTCAGGGGCCCATACCTTGCAGGTCCTGATCCCAGCTCTAGAAACCCAACACGTGTGGGTCCTGAGCCCAGCTCCAGGGGCCCAACCCGTAGGCGCCGTGATCCCAGCTCCAGGGCCCAAACCCGTGGGGGCCATGACCGCAGCTCCAGGGGCCCAATCCGTGGGGGCCCTGACCCCAGCTCCAGGGGCCCAACCCGTGCGAGGCCTGATTCCTGCTCTAGGGGCCCAACCCGTGGTGGCCCTGACCCCAGCTCCAAGGGCCTAACCCGTGCGGGCCCGGACCGCAGCTCCTGGGGCCCAACCCTTGTGGGTCCTGACCTCAGGTCCAGGGGCCCAATCCATTTGGGTCCTGACCCCAGCTCCAGGGGCCCAACCAGCGCGTCCGCTAACCCCAGCTCCAGGGGCCCAACCCGTGCGGGGCCTCACCCCAGTTCCAGAGACCCAGCCTGTGCCTCCCTCACCCCAGCTCCCGGGGCCGAACTGGTGTGGGCCCTGACCCCAGCTCCAGGGGCCAAACCTGTGGGGGTCCTGACCCCAGTTCCTGGGGCCCAACCCGTGCGGGCCATGAACCCAGCTCCAGGGGCCCAACCAGTGTAGGCCCTGACCCCAGCTACAGGGGCCCAACCCGTGGGGCCTGACCCCAGCTTCATGGGCCCCACCCATAGGGGACCTGACTCCAGCTCCAGGGGCCCAACATATTCGGGCCCTGACCCCAGCTCCTGCGGCCCCAACCGTGGGGGCACTGACCCCAGCTCCAGTGGCCCAACCCATGCGGGCCCTAACCCCAGCTCAAGAGGCCCCACCTGTGCGGGCCATGAGCCGAGCTCTAGAGGCCCCACCCGTGGGGGCCCTGACCCCTGCTCCAGGGGCCCAATCCGTGGGGCCCTGACCCCAGCTCCGTGGGCCCCACCCATAGGGGACCTGACCCCAGCTCCAGGGGCCCAACATATGCGGGCCCTGACCCCAGCTCCAGGCAGCGAACCCGTGGGGGCCCTGACCCCAGCCTCAAGTGCCGAACCCGTGGGGGCCCTGACCCCATCTCCAGGTGTCCCACCCGTGGGGCCCTGACCCCAGCTCCAGGAGCCCCAATCGTGCGAATCCTGAACCCAGCTCCAGGGGCCCAACCTGTGGAGGCCCTGACCACAGCTCCAGGGGCCCAGCCCGTTTTGGCCCTAACTCCCCAGCTCCAGGCGTCGAACTCGTGTGGGCCCTGACCGCAGCTCCAGTGGCCCAACCCATGCAGGCCCTAACTCGAGCTCCAGAGGTCCCACCCGTGTGGGCCCTGACCCCAGATCCAGGCGCCGAAGTCGTGAGGGCTCTGACCCCAACCTCAAGGGCCCAACCCGTGGGGGCCCTGACCCCAGCTCCAGGGGTCCAACCCATTCGGGCCCTAACCCCAGTGCCAGGGGCCCAAAAAGTGCCGGCCCTGACCCCAACTCCACGGGCCCA
Source organism: Gopherus flavomarginatus (assembly GCF_025201925.1). Classification (NCBI taxonomy): domain Eukaryota; kingdom Metazoa; phylum Chordata; order Testudines; family Testudinidae; genus Gopherus; species Gopherus flavomarginatus. The sequence goes on along the minus strand of NW_026114632.1, from coordinate 56,141 downwards.
ACCCGTGCGGACCCTGACCCCAGCTCCAAGGGCCCAACACGTGGGGGACCTGATCCCAGCTCCAGGGGCCCCACCCGTGGGACCCTGACCCCAGCTACAGGAGCCCCAATTGTGCGGATCATGAAAACAGCTCCAGGGGCCCAACCCATGGGGACCCTGACCCCATCTCCAGGGGCCCAACCCGTGGGGCCCTGACCCCAACTGCATGGGCCCCACCCATAGTGAACTTGACCCCAGGTCCAGGGGCCCAACATATGCGGGTCCTGACCCCAGCTCCTGCGACCTAACCCGTGGGGGCCCTAACCCCAGCTCTAGAGGCCCCACCGGTGCGGGCCCTGACCCCAGCTCCAGAGGCCCCACCAGTGGGGGCTCTGACCCCTGCTCCAGGGGCCCAACCCGTGTGGGCCCTGACCCCAGTCCAAGGGCCCAACCCGTGTGGATCCTGATGCCAGCACCAGAGGCCCAACCCGTGGGGGCCCTAACCACAGCTAGAGTTGCCCAACCCATGAGGGCCCTGACCCGAGCTCCAGGGGCCCAACCCGTGCGGGCCCTGACCCCAGCTCCAGGGACCCAAACCGTGTGGGTCCTGACCCCAACTCCAGGGGCTCAACCTGTGGGGTCCCTTACCCCAGCTTTAGAGGCCCAACCCGTGGGGGCCCTTACCCCAGCTCGAGGGGCCCAACCCATGGGGGCCATGACACCAGCTCCAGCGGCCCAACACAATTGGGCCCTAACCCCAGTGCCACGGGCCCAACAAGTGCCGGCCCTGACCCCAACTCCACGGGCCCAATCTGTGCGGGCCCTGACCCCAGCTCCAGGGGCCCAACACATGGGGGACCTGATCCCAGCTCTAGGGGCCCCACCCGTGGGGCCCTGACCCCAGCTCCAGAAGACCCAATCGTGCGGATCCTGAAAACAGCTCCAGGGGCCCAACCCGTGGGGACCCTGACCCCATCTCCAGGGGCCCAACCCGTGGGTCCCGGACCCTAGCTCCATGGGCCCCACCCATAGAGGACCTGACCCCATCTCCAGAGGTCCAACATATGCGGATCCTGACCCCAGCTCCTGCGACCTCACCCGTGGGGGCCCTAACTTCAGCTCCAGAGGCCCCACCAGTGCGGGCCCTGACCCCAGCTCCAGAGGCCCCACCCGTGGGGGCCCTTACCCCTGCTCCAGGGGCCCAACCCGTGTGGGCCCTCACCCCAGCTCCAGGGACCCAACCCGTGCGGGCCCTGACCCGAGCTCCAGGGACCCAAAATGTGTGGATCCTGACCGCAACTCCAGGGGCCTAACCTGTGGGGGACTTGACCCCAGCTTCAGGGGCCCAACCCGTGGGGGCCCTTACCCCAGCTTCAGGGGCCCAACCTGTGCTGGTACTGACCTCAGCTCCAGGGGCCCAGCCCGTTCGGGCCCTAACCCCAGCTGCAGTGGCCCCACAAGTGCTTCCCTGACCCCAGCTCCACGGGCCCAACCCGTGCGGGCCCTGACTCCAGCTCCAGGGGCCCAACCCGTGGAGCTACTTACCCCAGCTCCAGGGGCCCCACCTGTGGGGGCCATGACCCCAGCTCCAGGGCCCCAACCCGTGCGGGCCCTGACCCCAGCTCCAGAGGACCCACCAGTGCGGACCCTGACCCCAGCTCGAGGCGCCAAACTCGTTGGGGCCCTGACCTCAACCTCATGGGCCCAATCCGTGGGGCCCTGACCCCAGCTCCAGGGGACACAATCGTGCGGGCCCTGACCCTAGCTCCAGGGGCCCAACACTTGGGGGCCCTGACCACACCTTCAGGGGCCCATACCTTGCAGGTCCTGATCCCAGCTCTAGAAACCCAACACGTGTGGGTCCTGAGCCCAGCTCCAGGGGCCCAACCCGTAGGCGCCGTGATCCCAGCTCCAGGGCCCAAACCCGTGGGGGCCATGACCGCAGCTCCAGGGGCCCAATCCGTGGGGGCCCTGACCCCAGCTCCAGGGGCCCAACCCGTGCGAGGCCTGATTCCTGCTCTAGGGGCCCAACCCGTGGTGGCCCTGACCCCAGCTCCAAGGGCCTAACCCGTGCGGGCCCGGACCGCAGCTCCTGGGGCCCAACTCTTGTGGGTCCTGACCTCAGGTCCAGGGGCCCAATCCATTTGGGTCCTGACCCCAGCTCCAGGGGCCCAACCAGCGCGTCCGCTAACCCCAGCTCCAGGGGCCCAACCCGTGCGGGGCCTCACCCCAGTTCCAGGGACCCAGCCTGTGCCTCCCTCACCCCAGCTCCCGGGGCCGAACTGGTGTGGGCCCTGACCCCAGCTCCAGGGGCCAAACCTGTGGGGGTCCTGACCCCAGCTCCAGGGGCCCCACCTGTGGGGGCCATGAACCCAGCTCCAGGGGCCCAACCAGTGTAGGCCCTGACCCCAGCTACAGGGGCCCAACCCGTGGGGCCTGACCCCAGCTTCATGGGCCCCACCCATAGGGGACCTGACTCCAGCTCCAGGGGCCCAACATATTCGGGCCCTGACCCCAGCTCCTGCGGCCCCAACCGTGGGGGCACTGACCCCAGCTCCAGTGGCCCAACCCGTGCGGGCCCTAACCCCAGCTCAAGAGGCCCCACCTGTGCGGGCCATGAGCCGAGCTCTAGAGGCCCCACCCGTGGGGGCCCTGACCCCTGCTCCAGGGGCCCAATCCGTGGGGCCCTGACCCCAGCTCCGTGGGCCCCACCCATAGGGGACCTGACCCCAGCTCCAGGGGCCCAACATATGCGGGCCCTGACCCCAGCTCCAGGCGGCGAACCCGTGGGGGCCCTGACCCCAGCCTCAAGTGCCGAACCCGTGGGGGCCCTGACCCCATCTCCAGGTGCCCCACCTGTGGGGCCCTGATCTCAGCTACAGGGGCCCAACCCGTGGGGCCTGACCCCAGCTTCATGGGCCCCACCCATAGGGGACCTGACTCCAGCTCCAGGGGCCCAACATATTCGGGCCCTGACCTCAGCTCCTGCGGCCCCAACCGTGGGGGCACTGACCCCAGCTCCAGTGGCCCAACCCGTGCGGGCCCTAACCCCAGCTCAAGAGGCCCCACCTGTGCGGGCCATGAGCCGAGCTCTAGAGGCCCCACCCATGGGGGCCTTGACCCCTGCTCCAGGGGCCCAACCCGTGTGGGCTCTGACCCCAGCTCCAGGGGCCCATCCCGTGTGGATCCTGACCAAAGCTCCAGGGCCCCAACCCGTGGGGGCCCTTACCCCAGCTCGAGGGGCCCAACCCGTGGGGGCCTTTACCCCAGCTCGAGGGGCCCAACCCGTGGGGGCCATGACGCCAGCTCCAGGGCCCAACCCATTCGGGCCCTAACCCCAGTGCCAGGCGCTCAACAAGTGCAGGCCCTGACCCCAACTCCAGGAGCCCAACACGTGGGGGACCTGATCCGAGCACCAGGGGCCCCACCCGTGGGGCCTTGACCCCAGCTCCAGGAGCCTCAATCGTGCGGAACTTGAAAACAGGTCCAGGGCCCAACCCGTGGGGACCCTGACCCCATCACCAGGGGGCCAATCCGTGGGGCCCTGACCCCAGCTCCGTGGGCCCCACCCATAGGGGACCTGACCCCAGCTCCAGGGGCCCAACATATGCGGGCCCTGACCCCAGCTCCAGGCGCCGAACCCGTGGGGGCCCTGACCGCAGCCTCAAGTGCCGAACCCGTGGGGGCCCTGACCCCATCTCCAGGTGCCCCACCTGTGGGGCCCTGATCCCAGCTCCAGGGGCTCCAATCGTGCGGGCCCTGACCCGAGCTCCAGGGGCCCAACCTGTGTTGGCCCTGACCTCAGCTCCAGAGGCCCAACCCGTGGGGCCCCTGACCCCAGCTCCAGGTGCCCCACCTGTGCGTGTCCTGACCCCAGCTCCAGGGGCCCAACCTTGGGGGCCCAGATCCCAGCTCCGGGGGCCCAACCCGTCCGGGCCCTGACCCTAGCTCCATGGGTACAACCCGTAGGGGCCCTGACCCAGCTCCAGGGACCCCACCCGTACGGGCCCTGACCCAAGCTCCTGCGTCCCCACCCGTGTCGGCCCTGACCCCAGCTCCAGGGGCCCAACACGTGGGGGACCTGATCCGAGCACCAGGGGCCCCACCCGTGGGGCCTTGACCCCAGCTCCAGGACCCTCAATCGTGCGGATCTTGAAAACAGGTCCAGGGGCCCAACCCGTGGGGACCCTGACCCCATCACCAGGGGCCCAATCCGTGGGGCCCTGACCCCAGCTCCGTGGGCCCCACCCATAGGGGACCTGACCCCAGCTCCAGGGGCCCAACATATGCGGGCCCTGACCCCAGCTCCAGGGGCTCCAATCGTGCGGGCCCTGACCCGAGCTCCAGGAGCCCAACCTGTGTTGGCCCTGACCCCAGCTCCAGGGGCCCCACCCGTGGGGGCCCTGACCTCAGCTCCAGAGGCCCAACCCGTGGGGCCCCTGACCCCAGCTCCAGGTGCCCCACCTGTGCGGGTCCTGACCCCAGCTCCAGGGGCCCAACCTTGGGGGCCCAGATCCCAGCTCCGGGGGCCCAACCCGTGCGGGCCCTGACCCTAGCTCCATGGGTACAACCCGTAGGGGCCCTGACCCAGCTCCAGGGACCCCACCCGTACGGGCCCTGACCCAAGCTCCTGCGTCCCCACCCGTGTCAGCCCTGACCCCAGCTCCATGCGCCGAACTCTTGGGGGCCCTTACCCCAGCCTCAAGGCCCCAACCCGTGCAGGCTCTGACCTCAGCTCCAGGTGCCCATCCCGTGCAAGCCTTGTCCCTAGCTCCAGAAACCCAACCCGTGGGGGCCCTGACCCCAGCTCCAGGGGCCCCAACCGTGGGGGCTCTGACCCCAGCTCCAGGGGCCAAACCTGTACGGGGCCTGACCCCAGCTCCAGGGGCCCCACCCGTGTTGGCCCTGACCCCAGCTCCAGGGGCCCCACCCGTGCGGGCCCTGACCCCAGCTCCAGGGGCCCAAACCGTGGTGGCCCTGTCCCCAGCTCCAGGGCCTAACCCGTGGGGGCCCTGACCCCAGCTCCAGGGACCCTACCCGTGCGGACCCTAACCCCAGCTCCAGGGGTCCAACCCGTGTGGGCCCTTACCCCAGGTCTATGGGCCCAATGCGTGCGGACTCTCACGGAAGCTCCAGGTGCTGAAATCATGGGGGCCCTGACACCAGCCTCAAGGGCTCAACCCGTGCGGGGCCTGACCCCAGCTCCAGGGCCCCAACCCGTGGGGGCCCTGACGCCAGAACCAGGGGCCCCACCCGTGCGGGCCGTAACCCCAGCTCCATGGGCGCCACCCATAGGGGCCCTAACCCCAGATCCAGGGGCCCAACCTATGCGTGCCCTGACCCCAGCTCCTGCAGCCCCACCCGTGTGGGTCCTGACCCCAGCTCCAGGGGCCTCACCCGTGTGGGTCCTGACCGCAGCTCCAGGGGCCCACCCGTGTGGGTCCTGACCCCAGCTCCAGGGGCCCAATCCGTGGGAGCCCTGACCCCAGCTCCAGGGGCCCAACCCGTGCGAGGCCTGACTCCTGCTCCAGGGGCCCAACCCGTGGAGGCCCTGACGCCAGCTCCAGGGCCCCAACCCGTGTGGGCCCTTACCCCAGCTCCAGAGGCTGAACCCGTGCGGGGCCTGACCCCAGCTCCAGGGCCCCACCCGTGTTGGCCCTGACCCCAGGTCCAGGGGCCCAACCTTGGGGGCTCTGACCCCAGCTCTGGGGGCCCAACGCGTGCGGGCCCTGACCCCAGCTCCAGTGGCCCAACCCGTGCGGGCCCTAACCCCAGCTCCAGAGGACCCACCAGTGCGGGCCCTGACCCCAGATCGAGGCGCCAAACTCGTGGGGGCCCTGACCTCAACCTCAAGGGCCCAATCCGTGGGGCCCTGACCCCAGCTCCAGGGGCCCCAATCGTGCGGGCCCTGACCCTAGCTCCAGAGACCCAACACTTGGGGGCCCTGACCACACCTTCAGGGGCCCATACCGTGCGGGTCCTGATCCCAGCTCTAGAAACCCAACACGTGTGGGTCCTGAGCCCAGCTCCAGGGCCCAACCCGTAGGCGCCCTGATGCCAGCTCCAGGGCCCAAACCCGTGGCGGCCATGACCCCAGCTCCAGGGGCCTAACCCATGCGGGCCCTGACCGCAGCTTCTGGGGCCCAACCCTTGTGGGTCCTGACCCCAGGTCCAGGGGCCCAACCTGTTTGGGTCCTGACCCCAGGTCCAGGTGCCCAACCCGTGGGGGTCCTGACCCCAGGTCCAGGTGACCAACCCCTGCGAGCCCTGACCCCAGCTCCAGGGGCCCAACCAGCGCATCCCCTAACCCCAGCTCCAGGGGCCCAACCCGTGCGGGGCCTCACCCCAGTTCCAGAGACCCAACCTGTGCGTCCCTCACCCCAGCTCCCGGGGCCGAACTGGTGTGGGCCCTGACCCCAGCTCCAGGGGCCAAACCTGTGGGGGTCCTGACCCCATTTCCTGGGGCCCAACCCATGCGGGCCATGAACCCAGCTCCAGGAGCCCAACCGGTGTAGGCTCTGACCCCAGCTCCAGGGGCCCAACCCGTGGGGCCTGACCTCAGCTTCATGGGCCCCACCCATAGGGGACCTGACTCCAGCTCCAGGGGCCCCACATATTCGGGCCCTGACCCCAGCTCCTGCGGCCCCAACCGTGGGGGCACTGACCCCAGCTCCAGGGGCCCAACCAGTGGGAGCCATGACCCCAGCTCCAGTGGCCCAACTCGTGCAGGCCCTAACCCCAGCTCAAGAGGCCCCACCTGTGCGGGCCATGAGCAGAGCTCTAGAGGCCCCACCCGTGGGGGCCCTGACCCCTGCTGCAGGGGCCCAACCCGTGTGGATCCTGACCAAAGCTCCAGGGCCCCAACCCGTGGAGGCCCTTACCCCAGCTCTAGAGGCGAAACTCGTGAGGGCCCTTACCCTAGCTCGAGGGACCCAACCCGTGGGGGCCATGACGGCAGCTCCAGGGGCCAACCCATTCGGGCCCTAACCCCAGTGCCAGGCGCCCAACAAGTGCAGGCCCTGACCCCAACTCCACAGGCCCAATCCGTGCGGGCCCTGACCGCAGCTCCAGGAGCCCAACACGTGGGGGACCTGATCCGAGCTCCAGGGGCCCCACCCGTGGGGCCCTGGCCCCAGCTCCAGGAGCCCCAATCGTGCGGATCCTGAAAACAGGTCCAGGGGCCCAACCCGTGGTGACCCTGACCCCATCACCAGGGGCCCAACCCGTGAGGCCCTGACCCCAGCTCCATGGGCCCCACCCATAGGGGCCCTGACCCCAGCTCCAGGCGCCGAACTCGTTGAGGCCCTAACCACAGCTCCAGGGACCCAACTCGTGCAGGCCGTGACCTCAGCTCCAGGGGCGCAACCCGTGGGGGCCCAGACCCGAGCTCCGGGGGCCCAAACCGTGAGGGCCCTGACCCCAGCTCCAGAGCCCCAACCCGTGCGGGTCCTGACCCCAGCTCCATGGGCCCCACCCATAGGGGACCTGACCCCAGCTCCAGGGGCCCAACATATGCGGGCCCTGACCCCAGCTCCTGCGACCTCACCCGTGAGGGCCCTAAGCCCAGCTCCAGAGGCCCCACCGGTGCGGACCCTGACCCCAGCACCAGAGGACCCACCCGTGGGGGCCCTTACCCCAGCTCCAGGGACCCAACCCATGTGGGCCCTGACCCCAGCTCCAGGGGCCCAACCCGTGTGGATCCTGATGCCAGCATGAGGGGCCCAACCCGTGGGGGTCCTGACCACAGCTCCAGTTGCCCAACCCTTGGGGGCCCTGACCCTAGCTCCACGGGCCCAACCCGTGCGGACCCTGACCCCAGCTCCAGGGAACCAAACCGTGTGGGTCCTGACCCCAGCTCCAGGGGCCCAACCTGTGGGGGACTCCATCCCAGCTCCAGAGGCCCAACCCGTGGGGGCTTTTACCCCAGCTTCAGGGGCCGAACCCGTGGGGGCCATGACCCCATCTCCAGGGGCCCAACCCGTTCGGGCCCTAACCCCAGCCCCAGGGGCTCAAAAATTGCTTGCTCTGACCCCAACTCCACTGGCCCAACCCGTTCGGGCCCTGACCCCAGCTCCAGGGGCCCAACCCGTGGGGGCGCTGCCCTCTGCTCCAGGGTCCCAAGCCATTCGGGCCCTAAACCCAGCTGCAGTGGCCCCACAAGTGCTTGCGCTGACCCCAGCTCCACGGGCCCAACCCGTGCGGGCCCTGACCCCAGCTCCAGTGGCCCAACCCGTGAAGCCACTTACCCCAGCTCCAGGGGCCCCACCCTTGGGGGCCCTAACCCCAGCTCCAGGGCTCCAACCCGAGCGGGCCCTGACCCCAGCTACAGACGCCAAACTTGTGGGTGCCCTGACCCGAGCTCTAGTGGCCCAACCTGTGCGGGCCAAACCCCAGCTCCATAGGCCCCACCAGTGCAGGCCCTGACCCCAGTTCCAGGGGCCCAACCCTTGTGGATCCTGATGCCAGCACCAGGGGCCCAACCCGTGGGGGCCCTGACCACAGCTTTAGTTACCCAAGCCGTGGGGGCCCTGACCCCAGCTCCAGGCGCCGAACTTGTGGGAGCCCTGACCACAGCTCCAGGGACCCAACTCGTGCAGGCCCTGACCCCAGCTCCAGGGGCGCAACCCGTGGGGGCCCAGAACCCAGCTCCGGGGGCCCAACCCGTGCGGGCCCTGACCCCAGCTCCAAAGCCCCAACCCGTGCGGTTCCTGACCCCAGCTCCAGAGGTCCCACCCGTGCGGGCCCTGACCCCAGCTCAAGGCGCCGAACTCATGGGGGCCCTGACCCCAGCCTCAAGGGTCCAACCCGTGGGGGACTTTACCCCACCTCCTGGGGCCAGAACCGTGAGGGCCCTGAGTCCAGCTCCAGGGGCTCATCCCGTGCGGGCCGTGACCCCATCTACAGGGGCCCCAACCGTGTTGGCCCTGACCCCAGCTCCAGGTTCCCAACCTTTGCGGGCCCTGATCCCAGCTCCAGGGGCCCAACCCATGGGGGCCCTGACCCCAGCTTCAGGGCCCCAACCCGTGGGGGCAATGACCCCAGCTCCAGGGGCCAAACCCGTGCGGGTCGGGACCCCAGAACCAGGGGCCCCACCCGTGGGGGTTCTGTCCCCAGCTCCAGGGGCCCAACCCGTGCGGGCCCTGAGCCCAGCTCCAGAAATCCAACCCGTTGGGGCCCTGACCCCAGCTCCAGGGGCCCAACTCGTGTCGGTCCTGACCCCAGCTCCAGGGGCCCCAACGATAGGGGCCCTGACCCCAGCTACAGGGGCCCAACCTGTGCGGGCCCTGACCCCAGCTCCAGGGGCCCCAGTCGTGCGGGCTCTGAGTCCAGTTCCAGGGGCACAACCCGTGGGGGCCCTGACCCCAGCTCCAGGGACTCCACCCGTGGGGGCCCTGACCCAAGCTCCAGGGGCCCAAACTTTGCGGGCCCTGACCCCAGCTCCAGGGTCACAATCCGTGGGGGCCCTGACCCCAGCTCCAAGGCCCAACCCGTAGGGGCATGACCCCAGCTTCAGCGACCCCACCCTTGCGGGCCCTGACCCCAGCTCCAGGGGTCCCGCCTGTTGGGGCCCTTACCCCAGCCCGGGTACTGACCCCAGCTCAAGGCGCCGAACTCATGGGGGCCCTGACCCCAGCCTCAAGGGTCCAAACCGTGGGGGACCTTATCCCACCTCCTGGGGCCAGAACCGTGAGGGGCCTGACTCCAGCTCCAGGGGCTCATCCCGTGCGGGCCGTGACCCCATGTACAGGTGCCCCAACCGTGTTGGCCCTGACCCCAGCTCCAGGTTCCCAACCTTTGCGGGCCCTGACCCCAGCTCCAGGGGTCCAACCCATGGGGGCCCTGACCCCAGCTTCAGGGCCCCAACCCGTGGGGGCCATGACCCCAGCTCCAGGGGCCAAACCCGTGTGGGTCGGGACCCGAGAACCAGGGGCCCCACCCGTGGGGGTTCTGTCCCCAGCTCCAGAGGCCCAACCCGTGCGGGCCCTGAGCCCCGCTCCTGAAATCCAACCCGTTGGGGCCCTGACCCCAGCTCCAGGGACCCAACTCGTGTCAGTCCTGACCCCAGCTCCAGGGGCCTCAACCGTAGGGGCCATGACCCCAGCTACAGGGGCCCAACCCGTGCGGGCCCTGACCCCAGCTCCAGGGGCCCCAGCCGTGCGGGTCCTGACCCCAGCTCCAAGGCCCAACCCGTAGGGGCCTGACCCCAGCTCCAGCGACCCCACCCGTGCGGGTCCTGACCACAACTCCAGGGGTCCCGCCTGTGGGGGCCCTTACCCCAGCCCGGGTACTGACCCCAGCTCAAGGCGCCGAACTCATGGGGGCCCTGACCCCAGCCTCAAGGGTCCAAACCACGGGGGACCTTACCCCACCTCCTGGGGCCAGAACCGTGAGGGCCCTGACTCCAGCTCCAGGGGCTCATCCCGTGCGGGCCGTGACCCCATGTACAGGGGCCCCAACCGTGTTGGCCCTGACCCCAGCTCCAGGGTCCTAACCTTGGGGACCCTGACCCCACCTCCAGTGGCCCAACCCGTGCGCGCCCTAACCCCAGCTCTAGAGGCCCCACCCGTGCGGGCCCTGACCCGAACACCAGGGGCGCCACCCGTGGGAGCCCTGACCCCAGCTCCAGGGGCCCCACCCGTGCGGGTCCTGACCCCAGCTCCAGGGCCCAGCCCGTCTGGGTCCTGACCCCAGCTCCAGGGCTCAACGCGTGGGGGCCTTGACCCCAGCTCCAGGGGCCCAACCCGTACGGGCCCTGACCCCAGCTCCAGAGGCCCAACCCGTGGGAGCCCTGACCCCAGCTCGAAGGGCCCAACCCGTGGGGGCGATGACGCCAGCTTCAGGGGCTCAACCCATTCGGGCCCTAACCCCAGCGCCAAGGGCTCAACAAGTGCGGGCCCTAACCCCAGCTCCACGGGCCCAACCCGTGCGGGCCCTGACCCCAGCTCCAGGAGCCCAACCCGTGGGGGACCTGATCCCAGCTGCAGGGGCCCCACCCGTGGGGTCCTGACCCAAGCTCCAGAAGCCCCAATCGTGCGGATCCTGAACCCAGCTCCAGGGGCCCAACCTGTGGGGGCCCTAACCACAGCTCCAGGGGCCCAACATGTGCGGGCCCTGACTCCCCAGCTCCAGGCGCCGAACTCGTGGGGGCCCTGACCCCAGCTCCAGTTGCCCAACCCGTGCGGGCCCTGAACCCAGCTCCAGGGGCCCAGACCATGGGGGCTATGACCCCAGCTCCAGTGGCCACACCCGTGCGGGCCCTAACCCGAACTCCTGGGGCCCAACTCGTGGTGGCCTTGACTCCAGCTCCAGGGGCCCAACACGTATGGGCCCTGACCACAGCTCCAGAAGCCGAACCTGTCTGGGTCCTGACCCCAGCTCCAGGGGCCCAACACGTGGGAGACCTGATCCCAGCTTCAGGGGCCCCACCCGTGGGACCCTAACCCCAGCTCCAGGAGCCCCAATTGTGCGGATCCTGAACGCAGATCCAGAGGCCCAACCCGTGGGGGCCGTGACCAGAACTCCAGGAAACCAGCCCGTGCAGACCCTGACTCCCCAGCTCCAGGCGCCGAACTCGTGGGGGCCCTGACCCCAGCTCCAGTGGCCCAACCGGTGCGGGCCCTAACCCAAGCTCCAGAAGCCCCACCCGTGCGGGCCCTGACTCCAGCTCCAGGGGCCCCACAAGTGCTTGCCCTGACCCGAACTCCACGGGCCCAAACTCTGGGGGCCCTGACCCCAGCTCCAGGGGCCAACCCTTGGGGGCCCTGACCCCAGCTCCAGGGGCCCCACCCATGGGGGCCATGACCTCAGCTCCAGGGCCCTAACCCATGCGGGACCTGACCCCAGCTAAAGGCGCCGAACTCGTGGGGGCCCTGACCCGAGCTCTAGTGGCCCAAACCGTGCGGGCCCTAACCCCAGCTCCAGAGGCCCCAAGAGTGCGGGCCCTGACCCCAGCTCCAGGGGCCCTACAAGTGCTTGCCCTGACCCCAACTCCACGGGCCCAACCCGTGCGGGCCCTTACCTCAGCTCCAGGGGACCAACCCTTGGGGTTCCTGACCCCAGCTCCAGGGGCCCCACCCGTGGGGGCCCTGACCCCAGCTCCAGGGCCCCAACCCGTGAGGGCCCTGACCCCAGCTACAGGGGCCCAACACGTGGGGGACCTGATCCCAGCTCCAGGGGCCCCACCCGTGGGGCCCTGACCCCAGCTCCAGGAGCCCCAATCGTGCGAATCCTGAACCCAGCTCCAGGGGCCCAACCTGTGGGGGCCCTAACCACAGCTCCAGGGGCCCAGCCCGTTTTGGCCCTAACTCCCCAGCTCCAGGCGTCGAACTCGTGTGGGCCCTGACCGCAGCTCCAGTGGCCCAACCCATGCGGGCCTTAACTCGAGCTCCAGAGGCCCCACCCGTGTGGGCCCTGACCCTAGATCCAGGCGCCGAAGTCGTGAGGGCCCTGACCCCAACCTCAAGGGCCCAACCCATGGGGGCCCTGACCCCAGCTCCAGGGGCCCCACCCCTGTGGGTGCTGGCCTCAGCTCCAGGGGCCCAACCCGTGGGGGTCATGATGCCAGCTCCAGGGGTCCAACCCATTCGGTCCCTAACCCAAGTGCCAGGGGCCCAAAAAGTGCCCGCCCTGACCCCAACTCCACGGCCCAACCCGTGCGGACCCTGACCCTAGATCCAAGGGCCCAACACGTGGGGGACCTGATCCCAGCTCCAGGGGCCCCACCCGTGGGACCCTGACCCCAGCTACAGGAACCCCAATTGTGCGGATTATGAAAACAGCTCCAGGGGCCCAACCCATGGGGACCCTGACCCCATCTCCAGGGGCCCAACCCGTGGGGCCCTGACCCCAGCTCCAGGGCCCAACCTGTGTGGGCTCTGACCCCAGCTCCAGGGACCCCACCCGTGCGGGTCCTGACCCCTGCTCCAGAGGTCTCACCCGTGCGGACCCTTACCCCAGCCACAGGGGCCCAACCCGTGCGGGCCCTGACCCCTGCTCAAGGTGCCGAACTCATGGGGGCCCTGACCCCAGCCTCAAGGGTCCAATCCGTGGGGGACCTTACCCCACCTCCAGGGGCCAGAACCGTGAGGGCCCTGACCACAGGTCCAGGGGCTCATCCCGTGCGGGCCGTGACCCCATCTGCAGGGGCCCCAACCGTGTTGGCCCTTATCCCAGCTCCAGGGTCCCAATGTGTGCGGGCCCTGACCATAGATCCAGGGGCCCAACCCGTACGCGCCCTGACCCCAGCTCCAGGGCTCAAACCCGTGGGGGCCCTTACCCAAGCTCCAGGGGCCCAACCCTTGTGGGACCTGACCACAGCTGCAAAGGCCCAACCTGTGCGTGCCCTGACCCCAGTTCCATGCGCCGAACTGGTGGGGGCCCTGACCCCAGCCTCAAGGCCCCAACCCGTGCAGGCCGTGACCCCAGCTCCAGGTGCCCATCCTGTGCAGGCCCTGTCCCCAGCTCCAGAAATCTAACCCGTTGGGGCCCTGACCCCAGCTCCAGGGGCCCAACTCGTGTCGATCCTGACCCCAGCTCCAGGGTCCCCATCCGTGGGGGCCCTGACCCTAGCTCCAGTGGCCCCACCCATGGGTGCCCTAACCCAGCTCCAGGGGCCCAGCCCGTGTGGTCAGTGACCCCAGCTCCATAGACCCCACCTGTAGTGGTCCTGACCCCAGCTCCAGGGGCCCCACCCGTGTTGGCCCTGACCCCAGCTCCAGGGGCACAACCTGTGGGGGCCCTGACCCCAGCTCCAGGGGCACAACCCGTGAGGGCCATGACCCCAACTCCAGGGCCGCAACCCGTGCGGGTCCTGACCCCAGCTCAAGGGGCCCCACCCGTGCGGGTTCTGACCCCAGCTCCAAGGGCCCAACCCGTGGGGGCCCTGTCCCCAGCTCCAGGTCCTAACCCATGGGGGCCCTGACTCCAGCTCCAGGGACCCCACCCGTGCGAGCCCTGACCCCAGCTCCAAGGGTCCCACCTGTGTGTCTCCTTACCCCAGCTCTATGGGCCCAACCCGTGTGGGCCCTGATGCCAGCTCCTGGTGCCGAACTTGTGGGGGCCCTGACCCTAGCCTCAAGGGTCCAACCCGTGGGGGATCTGATCCCAGCTCCAGGGGCCACAACCGTGGGGGCCCTGACCCCAGCTTCAGGGCCCCACCCGTGTTGGCCCTGACCCCTGCTCCAGGGGCCCAACCCGTGGGGACCCTGACCCGAGCTCCAGGAGCCCCACCATTGTTGGCCCGGACCCCAGCTCCAGGAGTCCAACCCGTGGGGCCCCTGACCCCAGCTCCAGGGGTCCAACCCGTGAGGGCCCTGACCCCAGCTCCAGGGCCCAACCCGTGAGGGCCCTGACCCCAGCTCCAGGGGCCCAACCCATGTAGATCCAGACCTCAGCTCCAGTGGTCTAACCCGTGGGATCCCTGTCCCCAGCTCCAGGGGCCCAACCGTGCTGGCCCTGACCCCAGCTCCTAGGGCCCAACCCGTGCGGGGCCTGACTCCAGACTCAAGGGCCCAACCCATGGGGCCCTGACCCCAGCTCCAGTGGCCTAACCTGTGCAGACCCTGACCCCAGCTCCAGGGTCCAACCCATGGGAGCCCCGACCCCAGCCCTACGGGCCCAACCCGTGGGGGTCCTCACCCCAACTACAGGGGCCCAAACCTTGCGGGCCTTAAACCCAGTTCCCCTGGCCCAACCCGTGCGGGCCCTGACCCCAGCTGCAGGGGCCCAACCCGTGGACGCCCTGACCCCAGTTCCATGGGCCCCACCCGTATGGGCCCTGACCCCAGCTCCAGGGGACCAACCCGTGCAGAGCTTGATCCCAGCTCCAGGGGCCCAACAGGTGTGGGTCCTGACCCTAGCCCCAGGGGCCTTACCTGTGGGGGCCCTGATCCCAGCTCCAGGGTCCCAACTCTTGCGGGGCCTGACCCCAGCTCTCGGAGCCCAACCCGTGTGGGCCCTGACCCCAGCTCCAGGGGCCCAACCCGTGTTGGCTATGACCCCAGCTCCAGGGACCCAAACCGTTCAGGCCCTAATCCCATCTCCAGAGGCTCCACCCGTGCGGGCCCTGACACGAACTCCAGGGGCCCCAACCGTCGAAGCCCTGACCCCAGCTCCAGGGGCCCAACCTGTGTGGGTCCTGACCCCAGCTCCAGGGGTCCAACCCGTGGGGGCCCTGACCACAGCTCCAGGGGCCGAACCTGTGCGGGCCCTGACCCCAGCTCCAGGCACCGAACTCGTGGGGGCCCTGACCCCAGCTCCAGGGGCCTAACCCATGCGGACCGTGACCCCAGCTCCAGGGGCACCACCCATGAGGGCCCTGACCCCAGCTCCATGGGCCCCACCCGTGTGGGCCCTGACCCCAGCCCCAGGGGCCTATCCCATGTGGACCCTGATCCCAGCTCCAGAAACCCAACCCGTGGGGGCCCTGACCCCAGCTCCAGGGGCCCAACACGTGTAGTTCCTGACACCAGCTCCAGGGGCCCAACCGGTAGGTGCCCTGACCCCAGCTCCAGGGCCCAAACTCGTGGGGGCCCTGACCGTAGATCCAGGGGCCCAATCCGTGGTGGCCCTGACCCCAGCTCCAGGGTCCCAACCCGTGCGAATCCTGACCCCTTCTCCAGGGGCCCAACCCGTGGGGACACTGACCCTAGCTCCAGGGGCCGAACTCGTTTGGGCCCTGACCCCAGCGTCAAGGGCCCAACACGTGGGACCCTGACCGCAGCTCCAGGGGCCACACCCGTGAGGGCCATGACCCCAGCTCCAGGGGCCGAACCTGTGCCGGCTGTGACCCCAGCTCCAGGGTCCCACCCATGGGGTCCTACCGCAGATCCAGGGGCCCCACCCGTGTTGGCCCTGACCCCAGCTCCAGGGGCCCAACCCGTAGGGACCCTGACCCCAGCTCCAGGGGCCCCACCCATGTTGGTTGAGACCCCTGATCCAGGGGCCCAACCCGTGGGGGCCCTGACCTCAGATCCAGGGGCCCAACCCGTGGGGGCCATGACCCCAGCTCCAGGGGCCAAACCCTTGCGGGCCTTGACCTCAGCTCCAGGGGCCCAACCCGTGGCGGCCCTAACCCCTTCTGCAGGGCCCCAACCCGTGGGGGCCCTGACCCCACCTCCAGGGGCCCAACCCGTGGAGACTTTGACCCCAGCTCCAGGGGACCCATCCATGCTGGTCCTGACCCCAGCTCCAGGGGCCCAACCCGTGCGGGCCCTTACCCCAGCTCCAAAGGCCCCACCGGTGCGGACCCTGACCCCAGCTCCAGGGGTCCAGCCCGTGTGGATCCTGACTCCAGCAAGAGTGGCCCAACCCATGGGGGCCCTGACCCCATCTCCAGTTGCCCAACATGTGGGGGCCCTGACCCCATCTGCAGGGGCCCATCCCGCTTCGGCCCTGACCCCAGCTCCAGGGGCCCAACCCGTTCGGGCCCTGACTCCAGCTCCACAGGCCCAACCCGTATGGGCCCTGACCGCAGCTCCAAGGGCCCAACCCGTGCAGGCCGTGACTCCAGCACAAGGGGCCAATCCCGTGCGGGCCCTGATCCAAGCTCCAGGGACCCCACCCGTGCGGGCTGTGAACGCAGCTCCAGGCGACGAAGTCGTGGGGGCCCTGACGCCAGCCTCAAGGGCTCAACCCGTGGGGGCCCTAACCCCAGTTCCAGGGGCCCTACCCGTAGGGGCCCTGACCCCATCTCCAGGGGCCCAACCCGTTGAGGCCCTGACCCCAGCTCCAGTGGCCCATCTTGTGCGGGCCCTGACTCCAGCTCCACACGCCCAACCCGTGCGGGCCCTGACCCCTGCTCCAGGGTCCCAACCCGTAGGTGCCCAGACCCGAGCTCCAGGGGCTGAACCCGTGGGGGTCCTCATCCCAGCTCCAGGAGCCCAACCTGTGCGGGCCCGGACCCCTGCTCCAGGGGCCCAACGTGTGGTGGCCATGACTCCAGCTCCAGCGGCCCAAACCGTACGGGCTCTGACCCCAGCTCCAGGGGCCCAACCCGTGGGGGCCCTGACCCAAGCTTCAGGGCCAACCCATGGCGGCCCTGACCCGAGCTCCAGGGGTCAAACCCGTGCGGGCCCTGACCCCAGCTCCAGGGGCCCAACTGTGCGGGACCCGACCCCAGCTCCAGTGGCCCAACCCGTGTGGACCCTGACCCCAGCTCCAGAGGACCAACCCGTGGGGGCCCTGACCCCAGCTCCATGGGCCCCACCTGTAGGGGCCCGAAGCCCAGCTCCAGAGGCTCAACCCGTGCAGGGTTTGATTCCAGCTCCAGGGGCACAAGAGGTGCAGGCCCTGACCCCAGCTCCAGGGGCCCAACCCGTGCGAGCCTTGACCCCATCTCCAGGGGCCCAACCCGTGTGGGTTCTGACCCCAGCACCAGCGGTCTAACCCGTGGGGTCCTTACCCCAGCTCCAGGGGCCCAACCCGTTCGGGCCCTGACCCCAGCTCGAGGGGCCCAACCCCTGTGGGTCCTGATCCCAGCTATAGCGGCCCAACCCGTGGGGGCCTTGACCTCAGCTCCAGGGCCCCAACCCGTGGGGGCCCTGACCTGAGCTCCAGAGGCCTAACCCGGGCAAGCCCTGACCCCAGCTCCAGGGGCCCAACCAGTGGGGGCCCTGACCCGAGCTCCAGAGGCCTAACCCGGGCAAGCCCTGACCCCAGCTCCAGGGGCCCAACCAGTGGGGGCCCTGACCTGAGCTCCAGAGGCCCAACCCGGGCAAGCCGACCCCAGATCCAGGGGCCCAACCAGTGGGGGCCCTGACCCCAGCTCCAGAGGCCCCACCCGTGCGGACCCGGACCCCAGCTCCAGAGGCCCCACCCGTGCGGGCCCTGAGCCAAGCTCCAGCCGCCGAACTTCTGTGGGCCTTGACCCCAGCCTCAAGGGCGCAACCCGAAGGGGCCTTCACCCCTGCTCCTGTGGCCACAACCGTGGGGGCCCTTACCCCAGCTCGAGGGGCTCAATCCGTGCGGGCTGTGACCCTAGCTACAGGGACCCCTCCCGTGGGTACCCTGACCCCAGCTCCAGGGGTTCCACCCGTGTTAGCCCTGACCCCAGCTCCAGGTGCCCAACCCGTTGGGGCCCTGAACCCAACTCCAGGGGCCCAACCTGTGGTGGCCATGACTCCAGCTCCATTGTCCCAACCCGTGAGGACCCTGACCGCAGCTCCAGGGGACCAACCCGTGGGGGCTCTGACCCCAGCTCCAGGGGCCCAACCTGTGCGAGCACTGACCCCAGCTCCGGGACCCAACCCATGGGGGCCCTGACCCCAGCTCCAGGTTTATAACCCATGCGGGCCCTGACCCCAGCCTCAGGGGCCCAACTGTGCGGGCTCCGACTCCAGCTCCAGGGTCCCAACCCGTGTGGACCCTGACCCCAACTGCAGAGGCTCAACCCGTGGTGGCCCTGACCCCAGCTCTAGGGGCCTCACCTATAGGGGCCCTAATCCCAGCTCCAGGGGCCCAACCTGTGCAGGGCTTGATTCCAGCTCCATGGGCACAACAGGTGCGGGCCCTGACCGCAGCTCCAGGGGCCCAACCCATGCGAGCCCTGACCCCAGCTCCAGCGGTCCAACCCGTGGGGGCCCTGACCCCAGCTCCAGGGCCCCAACCTGTGGGAGCCCTGACCCGAGCTCCAGAGGTCAACCCATGCGCGCTCTGACCGCAGCTCCAGGGGCCCAAACAGTGGGGGCCCCGACCCGAGCTCCAGGGGCCCAACACGTGCGGGCCCTGACCTCAGCTCCAGGGTCCCAGCCCGTGGGGGCCCTGACCCCAACTACAGTTGCCCATCCTGTGAGGGCCCTGACCCTATCTGCAGGGTCCCAACCCGTTCGTGCCCTGACCCCAGCTCCAGGGGCTCAACCCATGCGTCCTCTAACCCCAGCTCCAGGGGCCCAACCCGTGGGGGCCCTGACCCCAGCTCCAGAGTCCCAACGCGTGCGAGGCCTGACCCCACTTCCAGAGGCCCAACCCGTGCGGGCCCTGACCCCAGCTCCAGGGGCCCAACCCGTGGGGGCCCTGACCCCAGCTTCAGGGGACCAACCCGTGCGGGCTCTGACTCCTGCTCCAGGGGCCCAACCCGTGGGGGCCCTGACCCCAGCTCCAGGGGCCTAGCCCGTGCAGGCCCTGCACACACCTCCAGGGACACAACCCGTGGGGCCTGTGTCATAAACAAATAGCTAAGGGTTAATGTCTCTTACACCTGGAAAGAAGTAATTGGAAACACCCTACCAGAGGACCAATCAGGTAACAAGACTTTTTCAAATCTGGGTGGAGGGTTTTTTGTGTGTGAGTCCTTTGTTCTTGGGTTTTCTACCTGCACTCTCTTGGCTATGAGGAGTGAATTTTTCTATTTCCTGCCTTCTAATCTTCTGTTTTCCAGTTGTAAGTACAAAGGATCAGCTAGTGATTTATATGTTTTTTTGTATTTACATGTCTAAAGTTGCTGGAGTGCTTTGAATTGTATTCTTTTTCAATAAGGCTGTTTATTCATATTTCTTTTAAGCAATTGATCCTGTATTTGTCACCTTAATACAGAGGGACCATTTGTATGTATTTTTCTTTCTTTTTTATATGAAGCTTTCTTTTAAGACCTGTTGGAGTTTTTCTTTAGGGGGGAACTCCAGGGAATTGAGTCTGCAGCTCACCAGGGAATTGGTGGGAGGAAGAAGTCAGGGGGAAATCTGTCTGTGTTAGATTTACTAGCCTGACTTTGCATTCCCTCTGGGTGAAGAGAGAAGTGCTTGTGTTTCCAGGACTGGAATTAGAGAGAGTGGACTCCCTCTGTTTAGATTCACGGAGTTTGCTTCTGTGTATCTCTGCAGGAACACCTGGAGGAGGGAAGGGAAAAGGTTTATTTCCCTTTGTTGTGAGACTCAAGGGATTTGGGTCTTGGGGTCCCCAGGGAAGGTTTTGTGGGGACCAGAGTGACCCAGAAAACTCTAATTTTTTCGGTGGTGGCAGCTTTACCAGGTCCAAGCTGGTAACTAAGCTTGGAGGTTTTAATGCTAACCCCCATATTTTGGACGCTAAGGTCCAAATCTGGGACTAGGTTTATGACAGCCCTTACCTCATCTCCAGGGGCCCAACGCGTGCGGGCCCTGACCCCAGCTCCAGGGCCCCAACCCGTACGGGCCCTGACCCCAGCTCCAGGGGCCCCACTCGTGTGGGCCCTGACCCCAGCTCCGGGGCCAACCCGTGGCGGCACTGACCCGAGCTCCAGGGGTCCAACCCGTGCGGGCCTTGACCCCAGCTGCAGGGGCCCGACCCGTGTGGGCCCTAACCCCAACTCAAGGACCCCCACCCGTGGGGACCCTGACCCCAGTTCCAGTGGCCCAACCCGTGGGGGCCCTGACCCCAAATCCAGGGGCCCAACCCGTGGGGGTCCTCACCCCAGCTCCAGGGACCCAACCCGTGCGGGCCTTAACCCCAACTCAAGGACCCCAACCCGTGCGGGCCGTGACCGGAGCTCCAGGGGCCCCACCCGTCGGGCCCTGACCCCAGCTCCAGGGGCCCCAATCGTGCGAACCCTGACCCCAGCTCCAGGAGCCCAACCCGTGGGGTCCTGACCCCAGCTCCTGCAGCCAACCCGTGCGGACCGTGACCCTAGCTTCTGGGGACCAACCCGTGTGGGCCCTGTCCGCAGCTCCAGGAGCCCCACCCGTGCGGACCGTGACCCCTGCTCCAGCGGCCCAACCCGTGGGGGCCCTGATCGCAGCTCCAGAAGCCCAACACGTCCAGGCCCTGACCACAGCTCTAGGGGCTCAACCCGTGGGGGTCCTAACCCCAGCTCCAGGGGCCCATCCCGTGCCCGCTCTGATCCCAACTCTACCGGCCCAACCCGTGTGGCCCTGACCCCAGCTCCAGGGCCCCAACCCGTACGGGCCCTGACCCCAGCTCCAGGGCCCCAACCCATACGGGCCCTGACCCCAGCTCCAGGGGCCCCACCCGTGTGGGCCCTGACCCCAGCTCCGGGGCCAACCCGTGGCGGCACTGACCCGAGCTCCAGGGGTCCAACCCGTGCGGGCCTTGACCCCAGCCCCAGGGGCCCAACCCGTGTGGGCCCTAACCCCAACTCAAGGACCCCCACCCGTGGAGACCCTGACCCCAGCTCCAGTGGCCCAACCCGTGGGGGCCCTGACCCCAAATCCAGGGGCCCAACCCATGGGGGTCCTCACCCCAGCTCCAGGGGCCCAACCCGTGAGGGCCTTAACCCCAACTCAAAGACCCCAACCCGTGCGGGCCGTGACCGCAGCTCCAGGGGCCCCACCCGTCGGGCCCTGACCCCAGCTCCAGGGGCCCCAATCGTGCGAACCCTGACCCCAGCTCCAGGAGCCCAACCCGTGGGGTCCTGACCCCAGCTCCTGCTGCCAACCCTTGCGGACCGTGACCCTAGCTTCTGGGGACCAACCCGTGTGGGCCCTGTCCGCAGCTCCAGGGGCCCCACCCGTGCGGACCGTGACCCCTGCTCCAGGGCCCAACCCGTGGGGGCCTTGACACCAGGTCCAGGGGCTGAACCCCTGGGGATCCTCATCCCACCTCCAGGAGCCCAACCCGTGCGGGCCCTGACCCCAGCTCCAGGCTCCGAACTCTTGGGCGCCCTGACCACAGGTCCTGGGGCCAAAGCCTTGCGGGCCCTGACCCCAGCTCCAGTTTCCCAACCAGTGTGGGCCCTGACCCCATCTCCAGGGGCCCAACCCGTTCTGGCCCTGAACCCAACTCCAGGGGCCCAACCCGTGGCGACCCTGACCCCAGCTCCAGAGGCCCAACTGTGCGAGACCCGACCCCAGCTCCAGTGGCCCAACCCGTGTGGACCCTGACCCCAGCTCCAGGGGACAAACCCGTGGGGGCCCTGACCCAAGCTCCATGGGCCCCACCTGTAGGGGCCCTAAGCCCAGCTCCAGAGGCTCAACCCGTGCAGGGTTTGATTCCAGCTTCAGGGGCACAAGAGGTGCGGGCCCTGACCCCAGCTCCAGGGGCCCAACGCGTACGAGCCCTGACCCCATCTCCAGGGGCCCAACCCGTGTGGGTGCTGACCCCAGCACCAGCGGTCTAACCCGTGGGTCCTGACCCCAGCTCCAGGGGCCCAACCCGTGGGGGCCCTGACCTCAGCTCCAGGGCCCCAAGCCGTGGGGGCCCTGACCCCAGATCCAGGGCCCCAACCCGTGGGAGCACTGACCTGAGCTCCAGAGGTCAACCCATGCGCGCCCTGACCGCAGCTCCAGGGGCCCAAACAGTGGGGGCCCTGACCCCAGCTCCGGGGGCCCAACCCGTGCGGGCCCTGACCCCAGCTCCAGGGGCCCAGCCCGTGGGGGCCCTGACCCCAACTACAGTTGCCCATCCTGTGAGGGCCCTGACCCTATCTGCAGGGGTCTAACCCGTTCATGCCCTGACCCTAGCTCCAGGGGCCCAACCCATGCGTCACCTAACCCCAGCTCCAGGGGCCCAACCCGTGCGGGCCCTGACCCCAGCTCCAGGGGCCCAACCCGTGGGGGTCCTGACCCCAGCTCCAGGGGCCCAACCCATGCTGGCCCTGACCCCAGCTCCAGGGGCCCAACCTGTAGGAGCCCTGACCCCAGCTCCAAGGGCTCAACCCGTGCGAGCCCTGACCCCAGCTCCAGGTGCCCAACCTGTAGGAACCCAGACCCCAGCTCCAGGGGCCCCACCCGTGTTGACTCAGACCCCAGCTCCAGGGGCCCAATCCGTGTGGGCCCTGACCCTAGCTTCAGGGGCCTCACCCGTGGGAGCCCTGACCCCAGCTCCAGGGGCCCCACCCGTGGGGGCTCTGACCCCAGCTCCAGGGGCGCAAATCTTGGGGGCCCTGACCCCAGCTCCAGAGGCCCCACCAGTGCGGGCCCTGACCCCAGCTCCAGGGGCCCAACTGTTCTGGGCCGTGACCCCAGCTCCAGGGGCCCCACCCGTTGGGGGCCCTGACCCTAACTCCAGGGGCCCCACCCGTGGGGACCCTGACCTCAGTTCCAGGGGCTCCACCCGTGGGGGCCCTGACCCCAAATACAGGGGCCCCACCCGTGGGGGCCCTGACCCCAGCTCCAGGGGCCCCACCCGTGCGGACCCTTACCCCAGCTCCAGGGGCCCTACCCGTGCGGACCCTGATCCCAGCTCCAGGCGCCCAATCCGTGGCGGCCCTGACTCCAGCTCCAGGCGCCCAACCCGTGGGGGCCATGACCCCAAGTCTAGGGCCCCAACCCGTAGAGGCCCTGACCCGACCTCCAGCGGCCAAACTCGTGCGGGCCTGACCCCTGCTCCAGCGGCCCAACCCGTGGGGGCCCTGACCGCAGCTCCAGAAGCCCAACACGTCCGGGCCCTGACCACAGCTCTAGGGGCTCAACCCGTGGGGGTCCTAACCCCAGCCCCAGGGGCCCATCCTGTGCCCGCCCTGATCCCAACTCTACCGGCCCAACCCGTGTGGGCCCTGACCCCAGCTCCAGGGCCCCAACCCGTACGGGCCCTGACCCCAGCTCCAGGGGCCCCACCCGTGTGAGCCCTGACCCCAGCTCCAGGGCCAACCCATGGCGGCACTGACCCGAGCTCCAGGGGTCCAACTCGTGCGGGCCTTGACCCCAGCTCCAGGGGCCCCACCCGTGTGGGCCCTAACCCCAACTCAAGGACCCCCACCCGTTTGGACCCTGACCCCAGCTCCAGTGGCCCAACCCGTAGGGGCCCTGACCCCAAATCCAGGGGCCCAACCCGTGGGGATCCTCACCCCAGCTCCAGGGGCCCAACCCGTGCAGGCCTTAACCCCAACTCAAGGACCCCAACCCGTGCGGGCCGTGACCGCAGCTCCAGGGGCCCCACCCGTGGAGGCCCTGATCGCAGCTCCAGAAGCCCAACATGTCCGGGCCCTGACCACAGCTCTAGGGGCTCAACCCGTGGGGGTCCTCACCCCAGCTCCAGGGCCCAACCCGTGGGGGCTTTGACACCAGGTACAGGGGCTGAACCCGTGGGGGTCCTCATCCCACCTCCAGGAGCCCAACCCGTGCGGGCCCTGACCCCAGCTCCAGGCGCCGAACTCGTGGGCGCCCTGACCACAGGTCCTGGGTCCAAACCTGTGCGGGCCCTGACCCTAGCTTCAGGGGCCAAACCATTGAGGGCCCTGAACCGAACTCCAGGGGCCCAACCCGTGGGGACCCTGACCCCAGCTCTAGGGGCCCCACCCATTGTGGCCCTGACCCCAGCTCCAGGGGCCCCACCCGTGGGGACCCTGACCCCAGTTCCAAGGGCTCCACCCGGGGGGGCCCTGACCCCAAATACAGGGGCCCCACCCATGGGGGCCCTGACCCCAGCTCCAGGGGCCCTACCCGTGCGGACCCTGATCCCAGCTCCAGGCGCCCAATCCGTGGGGGCCCTGACTCCAGCTCCAGGCGCCCAACCCATGGGGGCCATGACCCCAGGTCCAGGGCCCCAACCCGTAGGGGCCCTGACCCGAGCTCCAGTGGCCCAACCCGTGGGGGCCCTGACCGCAGCTCCAGAAGCCCAACAAGTCCGGGCCCTGACCACAGCTCTAGGGGCTCAACCCGTGGGCGTCCTAACCCCAACTCCAGGGGCCCATCCCATGCCCGCCCTGATCCCTACTCTACCGGCCCAACCCGTGTGGGCCCTGACCCCAGCTCCAGGGCCCCAACCCGTACAGGCCCTGACCCCAGCTCCAGGGGCCCCACCCGTGTGGGCCCTGACCCCAGCTCCGGGGCCAACCCGTGGCGGCACTGACCCGAGCTCCAGGGGTCCAACCCGTGCGGGCCTTGACCCCAGGTCCAGGGGCCCCACCCGTGTGGGCCCTAACCCCAACTCAAGGACCCCCACCCGTGGGGACCCTGACCCCAGCTCCAGTGGCCCAACCCGTGGGGGCCCTGACCCCAAATCCAGGAGCCCAACCCGTGGGGATCCTCACCCCAGCTCCAGGGGCCCATCCCGTGGGGGTCCTCACCCCAGCTCCAGGGGCCCAACCCGTGGGGTCCTGACCCCAGTTCCTGCGGCCAACCCGTGCGGACCGTGACCCTAGCTTCTGGGGACCAACCCGTGGGGGCCCTGTCCGCAGCTCCAGGGGCCCCACCCGTGCGGACCGTGACCCCTGCTCCAGCGACCCAACCCGTGGGGGCCCTGATCGCAGCTCCAGAAGCCCAACACGTCCAGGCCCTGACCACAGCTCCAGGGGCTCAACCCGTGGGGGTCCTCACCCTAGCTCCAGGGCCCAACCCGTGGGGGCTTTGACACCAGGTCCGGGGGCTGAACCCGTGGGGGTCCTCATCCCACCTCCAGGAGCCCAAACCGTGCGGGCCCTTACCCCAGCTCCAGGCTCCGAACTCGTGGGCGCCCTGACCACAGGTCCTGGGGCCAAACCCGTGCGAACCCTGATCCCAGCTCCAGGGGCCAAACTATTGCGGGCCCTGACCCCAGCTCCAGTTTTCCAACCAGTGTGGGCCCTGACCCCATCTCCCTGGGCCCAACCCGTTCTGGCCCTGAACCCAACTTCACGGGCCCAACCCGTGGGGACCCTGACCCCAGCTCCAGGGGCCCAACTGTGCGGGACCCGACCCCAGCTCCAGTGGCCCAACCCGTGTGGACCCTGACCCCAGCTCCAGGGGCCCAACCCGTGCGAGCCCTGACCCCATCTCCAGGGGCCCAACCCGTGTGGGTACTGTCCCCAGCACCAGCGGTCTAACCCGTGGAGTCCTGACCCCAGCTCCTGGGGCCCAACCCGTTCGGGCCCTGACCCCACCTCGAGGGACCCAACCCCTGTGGGTCCTGATCCCAGCTATAGCGGCCTAAACCGTGGGGGCCCTGACCTCAGCTCCAGGGCCCCAAGCCATGGGGACCCTGACCCCAGATCCAGGGGCCCAACCAGTGGGGGCCCTGACCCAAGCTCCAGAGGCCCAACCCGGGCAAGCCCTGACTCCAGCTCCAGGGGCCCAACCCGTGGGGGCCCTGACCCCAGGTCCAGTTTCCCAACCCGTGGGGGCCCTAACCCCAGCTCCAGAGGCCCCATCCGTGTGGGCCCTGACCCCAGCTCCAGAGGCCCCACCCGTGCGGGCCCTGACCGAAGCTTCAGGCGCCGAACTTGTGTGGGCCTTGACCCCAGCCTCAAGGGCGCAACCCGTAGGGGCCCTCACCCCTGCTCCTGTGGCCACAACCGTGGGGGCCCTTACCCCAGCTCCAGGGGCCCAACCCGTGCGGGCTGTGACCCTAGCTACAGGGACCCCACCCCTGGGTACCCTTACCCCAGCTCCAGGGGTTCCACCCGTGTTAGCGCTGACCCCAGCTCCAGGGGCCCAACCCGTCGGGGCCCTGACCCGAGCTCCAGGGGCCCAACCAGTGGTGGCCATGACTCCAGCTCTCTTGTCCCAACCCGTGAGGACCCTGACCCCAGCTCCAGGGCCCCAACCCGTATGCGTCTTGACTCCAGCTCAAGGGGCCCCACCTTTGGGGGGCCTGACCCCAGCTCTACGGCCCAACCCATGTGGGCCCTGACCCCAGCTCCAGGGGTATAACTCATGCGGGCCCTGACCCCAGCCCCAGGGGCCCAACTGTGAGGGCTCCGACCCCAGCTCCAGGGTCCCAACCCATGTGGACCCTGAACCCAACTGCAGAGGCCCAACCCGTGGTGGCCCTGACCACAGCTCTAGGGGCCTCACCTATAGGGGCCCTAACCCCAGCTCCAGGGGCCCAACCCGTGCAGGGCTTGATTCCAGCTCCATGGGCACAACAGGTGCGGGCCCTGACCCCAGCTCCAGGGGCCCAACCCATGCGAGCCCTGACCCCAGCTCCAGCGGTCCAACTCGTGGGGGCCCTGACCCCAGCTCCAGGGCCCCAACCCGTTGGAGCCCTGACCCGAGCTCCAGAGGTCAACCCATGCACGCCCTGACCGCAGCTCCAGGGGCCCAAACAGTGGGGGCCCTGACCCGAGCTCCAGGGGCCCAACACGTGGGGGCCCTGACCCCAGCTCCAGGGGCCCAACCCGTGCGGGCCCTGACCCCAGCTGCAGGGTCCCAGCCCGTGGGGGCCCTGACCCCAACTACAGTTGCCCATCCTGTGAGGTCCCTGACCCTATCTGCAGGGGCCCAACCCGTTCGTGCCCTGACCCTAGCTCCAGGGGCCCAACCCATGCGTCCCCTAACCGCAGCGGCCCAACCCGTGGGGGCCCTGACCCCAGCTCCAGGGTCTCAACGCGTGCGGGGCCTGACCCCACTTCCAGAGGCCAAACCCGTGCGGGCCCTGACCCCAGCTCCAGGGGCCCAACCCATGCGGGCCCTGACCCCAGCTTCAGGGGCCCAAGCCGTGCGGGGTCTGACTCCTGCTCCAGGGGCCCAACCCGTGGGGGCCCTGACCCGAGCTCCAGGGGTCCAACCCATGCGGGCCCTGACCCCAGCTCCAGGGGCCCAACCTGTGGGGGCCCTGACCCCAGCTCCATGAGCCCCACCCGTAGGGGCCCTAAGCCCAGCTCCAGAGGCTCAACCCGTGCAGGGCTTGATTCCAGCTTCGGGGGAACAAGAGGTGCGGGCCCTGACCCCAGTTCCAGGGGCCCAACCCGTGCGAACCCTGACCCCATCTCCAGGGGCCCAACCCGTGTCGGTTCTGACCCCAGCACCAGCGGTCTAACCCGTGGGGGTCCTGACCCCAGCTCCAGGAGCGCAACCCGTGCGGGCCCTGACCACAGCTCCAAGGGCCCAACCCCTGTGCATCCTGATCCCAGCTCTAGCGGCCCAAGCAGTGGGGGCCCTGACCCCAGCTCCAGGGGCCCAACCCGTGGGGGCCCTGACCCCAGCTCCAGTTTCCCAATCCGTGGGGGCCCTAACCCTAGCTCCAGAGGCCCCACCCGTGCAGGCCCTGACCCGAGCTCCAGAGTCCCCACCCATGGGGGCCCTTTCCCCAGCTCCAGGGGCCCAACACGTGCGGGCCCTGACCCCAGCACCAGGGTCCCAACGCGTGCGTGGCCTGACCTCAGTTCCAGAGGCCCAACCTGTGCGGGCCCTGACCCCAGCTCCAGGGGACCACAACCGTGAGGGCCCTTACTCCAGCTCCAGGGGCCCAACTCATGCGGGCTGTGACCCCAGCTACAGGGACCCCACCCGTGGGGACCCTGACCCCAGCTCCAGGGGTTCCACCCGTGTTAGCCCTGACACCAGCTCCAGGGGTCCAACACGTGAGGGCCCTGACCCCAGCTCCAGGGCCCAATCTGTGGGGGCCTTGACACCAGCTCCAGGGGCTGAACCCGTGGGGGTCCTCATCCCAGCTCCAGGAGCCCAACCCGTGCGGGCCCTGACCCCAGGGGCCGAGACGTCAGCTTCAGGGGCCCCAGTCATGCGGACCCTGACCCCAGCTCTAGGGGCCCAACCCGTGGGGGCCCTGACCACAGCTGCAGGGGCCGAATCCGTGCGGACCCTGACCCCAGCTCCCGGCGTCGAACTCGTGGTGGCCCTGACCTCAGCCTCAAGGGCCCAACCCGTGGGGGCCCTTACCCCAGCTCCAGCTTCCCAATCCGTGGGGGCCCTAACCCCAGCTCCAGAGGCCCCACCCGTGCGGGCCCTGACCCGAGCTCCAGAGTCCCCACCCATGGGGGCCCTTTCCCCAGCTCCAGGGGCCCAACACGTGTGGGCCCTGACCCCAGCTCCAGGGGACCACAACCGTGGGGGCCCTTACTCCAGCTCCAGGGGCCCAACTCATGCGGGCTGTGACCCAAGCTACAGGGACCCCACCCGTGGGGACCCTGACCCCAGCTCCAGGGACCCAACTCGTAGGGGCCCTGACCCGAGCTCAAGGGGCCCAACCCGTGATAGCACTGACCCCAGCTCCGGGGCCCAACCCATGGAGGCCCTGACCCCAGCTCCAGGGGTATAACCCATGCGGACCCTGACCCCAGCCCCAGGGGCCCAACTGTGCGGGCTCCGACCCCAGCTCCAGGGTCCCAACCCGTGTGGACCCTGACCCCAACTGCAGAGGCCCAACCCGTGGTGGCCCTGACCCCAGCTCTAGGGGCCCCACCTATACAGGCCCTAACCCCAGCTCCAGGGGCCCAACCTGTGCAGGGCTTGATTCCAGCTCCATGGGCACAACAGGTGAGGGCCCTGACCCCAGCTCCAGGGGCCCAACCCATGCGAGCCCGGACCACAGCCCCAGCGGTCCAACCCGTGAGGGCCCTGACCCCAGCTCCAGGGCCCCAACCCGTGGGAGCCCTGACCAGAGCTCCAGAGGTCAACCCATGCGCGCCCTGACCGCAGCTCCAGGGGCCCAAACAGTGGGGGCCCTTACCCGAGCTCCAGGGGCCCAACACGTGCGGGCCGTGACCCTAGCTCCAGGGGCCCAACACGTGGGGGCCCTAACCCCAGCTCCAGGGGCCCAGCCCGTGGGGGCCCCGTCCCCAACTACAGTTGCCCACCCTGTGAGGGCCCTGACCCTATCTGCAGGGGCCCAAACCGTTCGTGCCCTGACCCTAGCTCTAGGGGCCCAACCCATGCGTCCCCTAACCCCAGCTCCAGGGGCCCAACCCGTGGGGGCCTTGACCCCAGCTCCAGGGTCCCAACGCGTGCGGGGCCTGACCCCACTTCCAGAGGCCCAACCCGTGCGGGCCCTGACCCCAGCTCCAGGGGCCCAATCCGTGGGGGCCCTGACCCCAGCTTCAGGGGCCCAACCCGTGCGGGGCCTGACTCCTGCTCCAGGGGCCCAACCCGTGGGGCCCTTGTCATAAACAAATAGCTAAGGATTAATGTCTCTTACACCTGGAAACAAGTAATTGGAAACACCCTACCAGAGGACCAATCAGGTAACAAGACTTTTTCAAATCTGGGTGGAGGGTTTTTTGTCTGTGAGTCCTTTGTTCTTGTGTTTTCTACCTGCACTCTCTTGGCTATGAGGAGTGAATTTTTCTATTTCCTGCCTTCTAATCTTCTGTTTCCCAGTTGTAAGTACAAAGGATCAGCTAGTGATTTATATGTTTTTTTGTATTTACATGTCTAAAGTTGCTGGAGTGCTTTGAATTGTATTCTTTTTCAATAAGGCTGTTTATTCATATTTCTTTTAAGCAATTGACCCTGTATTTGTCACCTTAATACAGAGAGACTATTTGTATGTATTTTTATTTCTTTTTTATATAAAGCTTCCTTTTAAGAGCTGTTGGAGCTTTTCTTTAGGGGGGAACTCCAGGGAATTGAGTCTCCAGCTCACCAGGGAATTGGTGGGAGGAAGAAGTCAGGGGGAAATCTGTCTGTGTTAGATTTACTAGCCTGACTTTGCATTCCCTCTGGGTGAAGAGAGAAGTGCTTGTGTTTCCAGGACTGGAATTAGAGAGGGTGGACTCCCTCTGTTTAGATTCACGGAGTTTGCTTCTGTGTATCTCTGCAGGAACACCTGTAGGGGGGAAGGGAAAAGGTTTATTTCCCTTTGTTGTGAGACTCAAGGGATTTGGGTCTTGGGGTCCCCAGGGAAGGTTTTGTGGGGACCAGAGTGCCCCAAAAACTCTAATTTTTTGGGTGGTGGCAGCTTTACCAGGTCCAAGCTGGTAACTAAGCTTGGAGGTTTTAATGCTAACCCCCATATTTTGGACGCTAAGGTCCAAATCTGGGACTAGGTTTATGACAGACCTTACCTCATCTCCAGGGGCCCAAACCGTGCGGGCCCTGACCCCAGCTCCAGGGGCCCAACCCGTGGGGGCCCTGACCCCAGTTCCAGGGGCCCAACCCGTGCGGGCCCTGACCCCAGCTCCAGGGGTCCAACCCGTGGGGGCCCTGACCGCAGCTCCAGGGGCCCAACCCGTGCGGGCCCTGACCGCAGCTCCAGGGGCCCAACCCGTGCGAGCCCTGACCCCAGCTCCAGGTGCCCAACCTGTAGGAACCCAGACCCCAGCTCCAGGGGCCCCACCCGTGTTGACTCAGACCCCAGCTCCAGGGGCCCAATCCGTGTGGGCCCTGACCCCAGTTCCAGGGGCCCCACCCATACGGACCCTGACCCCAGCTCCAGGGGCCCTACCCGTGCGGACCCTCATCTCAGCTCCAGGTGCCCAATCCGTGGGGGCCCTGACTCCAGCTCCAGGCACCCAACCCGTAGGGGCCATGACCCCAGGTCCAGGGCCCCAACCCGTAGGGGCCCTGACCCGAGCGCCAGCGGCCCAACTCGTGCGGGGCCTGACCCCTGCTCCAGCGGCCCAACCCGTGGGGGCCGTAACCGCAGCTCCAGAAGCCCAACACGTCCGGGCCCTGACCACAGCTCTAGGGGCTCAACCCGTGGAGGTCCTAACCCCAGCTCCAGGGGCCCATCCCGTGCCCGCCCTGATCCCAGCTCTACCGGCCCAAACCGTGTGCGCCCTGACCCCAGCTCCAGGGCCCCAACCCGTACGGGCCCTGACCCCAGCTCCAGGGGCCCCACCCGTGTGGGCCCTGACCCCATCTCCGGGGCCAACCCGTGTCGGCACTGACCCGAGCTCCAGGGGTCCAACCCGTGCGGGCCTTGACCCCAGCTCCAGGAGCCCCACCCGTGTGGGCCCTAACCCCAACTCAAGGACTCCCACCCGTGGGGACCCTGACCCCAGCTCCAGTGGCCCAACCCGTGGGGGCCCTGACCCCAAATCCAGGGGCCCAACCCGTGGGGGTCCTCACCCCAGCTCCAGGGGCCCAACCCGTGCGGGCCTTAACCCCAACTCAAGGACCCCAACCCGTGCGGGCCGTGACCGCAGCTCCAGGGGCCCCACCCGTGGGGCCCTGACCCCAGCTCCAGGGGCCCCAATCGTGTGAGCCCTGACCCCTGCTACAGGAGCCGAACCCGTGGGGTGCTGACCCCAGCTCCTGCGGCCAACCCGTGCGGACCGTGACCCTAGCTTCTGGGGACCAACCCGTGGGGGCCCTGACCGCAGCTCCAGGGGCCCCACCCGTGCGGACCGTGATCCCTGCTCCAGCGGCCCAACCCGTGGGGGCCCTGATCACAGCTCCAGAAGCCCAACACGTCCGGGCCCTGACCACAGCTCTAGGGGCTCAACCCGTGGGGGTCCTCACCCCAGCTCCAGGGCCCACCCCGTGGGGGCCTTGACACGAGGTCCAGGGGCTGAAGCCGTGGGGGTCCTCATCCCACCTCCAGGAGCCCAACCTGTGCAGGCCCTGACCCCAGCTTCAGGCGCCGAACTCGTGGGCGCCCTAACCACAGGTCCTGGGGCCAAACCGGTGC
The DNA here is from genome assembly GCF_025201925.1 of Gopherus flavomarginatus. NCBI lineage: Eukaryota > Metazoa > Chordata > Testudines > Testudinidae > Gopherus > Gopherus flavomarginatus. The sequence continues at coordinate 24,005 of NW_026114632.1, read as the reverse complement.
GGGCCCTGACCCCAGCTCCAGGGGCCAAACCATTGCGGGCCCTGACTCCAGCTCCAGTTTCCCAACCAGTGTGGGCCCTGACACCATCTCCAGGAGCCCAACCCGTTCTGGCCCTGAACCCAACTCCAGGGGCCCAACCCGTGGGGCCCCTGACCCCAGCTCCAGGGGCCCCACCCATTGTGGCCCTGACCCCAGCTCCAGGGGTCCAACACGTGGGGGCCCTGACCCCACCTCCAGGGCCCAATCTGTGGGGGCCTTGACACCAGCTCCAGGGGCTGAACCCGTGGGGGTCCTCATCCCAGCTCCAGGAGCCCAACCCGTGCGGGCCCTGACCCCAGGGGCCGAGACGTCAGCTTCAGGGGCCCCAATCATGAGGACCCTGACCCCAGCTCTAGGGGCCCAACCCGTGGGGGCCCTGACCCCAGCTCCAGGGGCCAGAACCGTGGGGGCCCTGACCCCAGTTCCAGGGGCCCAACCCGTGCGGGCACTGACCCCAGGTCCAGGGCCCCAACCCGTGCGGGCCGTGACCCCAGCTCCAGTTTCTCAACCAGTGTGGGCCCTGACCCCATCTGCAGGGGCCGAACCTGTTCGTGCCCTGACCCCAGCTCCAGGGGCCCAACCCATGCGTCCCCTAACCCTAGCTCCCAGGGCCCAACCCATGTGAGCCCTGATCCCAGCTCCAGGGGCCCAACCGTGCGGGCCCTGACCCCAGCTCCAGGGGCACAATCCGTGTGGACCCAGACCCCAGCTCCAGGGGCCCACCCCATGGGGGCCCTGACCCCAGCTCCAGGGGCCCAGCCCATGCGGACCCTGCCCCCAGCTCCAGGGGCCGAAATCGTGGGGGCCCTGATTCCACCTTCAAGGGCCCAACCCGTGGGTGCCCAGACCTCAGCTCCAGGGGCCGCACTCGTGGGGGCCCTGACCCTAGCTCCAGGGGCCCATCCAGTGCGGGCCCTGACCCCAGCTCCAGGGGCCACACCCGTGGGGGCTCTGACCCCAGCTCCAGGGGCCCAACCCGTGCGGGCCCTACCCCAGCTCCGGGGCCAACCCGTGGCGGCCCTGACCCGAGCTCCAAGGGACCAACCTGTGGGGGAACTGACCCCAGCTCCATGGGCCCCACCCGTAGGGGCCCTAAGCCCAGCTCCAGAGGCTCAACCCGTGCAGGGCTTGATTCCAACTTCGGGGGAACAAGAGGTGCGGGCTCTGACCCCTGTTCCAGGGGCCCAACCCGTGCGAGCCCTGACCCCATCTCCAGGGGCCCAACCCGTGTCGGTTCTGACCCCAGCACCAGCGGTCTAACCCGTGGGGGTCCTGACCCCAGCTTCAGGTGTCTAACCCGTGCGGGCCCTGACCACAGGTCCAGGGGCCCAACCCCTGTGCGTCCTGATCCCAGCTCTAGCGGCCCAACCTGTGGGGGCCCTGACCCCAGATCCAGGACCCCAACCCGTGTGGGCCCTGACCCCAGCTCCAGGGGCCCAACCCGTGCGGGCCCTGATCCCAGCTCCAGGGGCCCAACCCGTGCGGGCCCTGACCGCAGCTCCAGGGGCCCAACCCGTGCGGGCCCTGACCGCAGCTCCAGGGGCCCAACCCGTAGGAGCACTGACCCCAGCTCCAAGGGCCCAACCCGTGCGAGCCCTGACCCCAGCTCCAGGTGCCCAACCTGTAGGAACCCAGACCCCAGCTCCAGGGGCCCCACCCGTGTTTACTCAGACCCCAGCTCCAGGGGCCCAATCCGTGTGGGCCCTGACCCTAGCTCCAGGGGCCTCACCCGTGGGGGCCCTGACCCCAGTTCCAGGGGCCCCACCCATGCGGACCCTGACCCCAGCTCCAGGGGCCCTACCCGTGCGGACCCTGATCCCAGCTCCAGGTGCCCAATCCGTGGGGGCCCTGACTCCAGCTCCAGGCGCCCAACCCGTGGGGGCCATGACCCCAGGTCCAGGGCCCCAACCCGTAGGGGCCCTGACCCGAGCGCCAGCGGCCCAACTCGTGCGGGGCCTGACCCCTGCTCCAGCGGCCCAACCCGTGGGGGCCCTGACCGCAGCTCCAGAAGCCCAACACGTCCGGGCCCTGACCACAGCTCTAGGGGCTCAACCCGTGGAGGTCCTAACCCCAGCTCCAGGGGCCCATCCCGTGCCCGCCCTGATCCCAGCTCTACCGGCCCAAACCGTGTGCGCCCTGACCCCAGCTCCAGGGCCCCAACCCGTACGGGCCCTGACCCCAGCTCCAGGGGCCCCACCCGTGTGGGCCCTGACCCCATCTCCGGGGCCAACCCGTGTCGGCACTGACCCGAGCTCCAGGGGTCCAACCCGTGCGGGCCTTGACCCCAGCTCCAGGAGCCCCACCCGTGTGGGCCCTAACCCCAACTCAAGGACTCCCACCCGTGGGGACCCTGACCCCAGCTCCAGTGGCCCAACCCGTGGGGGCCCTGACCCCAAATCCAGGGGCCCAACCCGTGGGGGTCCTCACCCCAGCTCCAGGGGCCCAGCCCATGCGGACCCTGCCCCCAGCTCCAGGGGCCGAAATCGTGGGGGCCCTGATTCCACCTTCAAGGGCCCAACCCGTGGGTGCCCAGACCTCAGCTCCAGGGGCCGCACTCGTGGGGGCCCTGACCCTAGCTCCAGGGGCCCATCCAGTGCGGGCCCTGACCCCAGCTCCAGGGGCCACACCCGTGGGGGCTCTGACCCCAGCTCCAGGGGCCCAACCCGTGCGGGCCCTACCCCAGCTCCGGGGCCAACCCGTGGCGGCCCTGACCCGAGCTCCAAGGGACCAACCCGTAGGGGCCCTAAGCCCAGCTCCAGAGGCTCAACCCGTGCAGGGCTTGATTCCAGCTTCGGGGGAACAAGAGGTGCGGGCTCTGACCCCTGTTCCAGGGGCCCAACCCGTGCGAGCCCTGACCCCATCTCCAGGGGCCCAACCCGTGTCGGTTCTGACCCCAGCACCAGCGGTCTAACCCGTGGGGGTCCTGACCCCAGCTTCAGGTGTCTAACCCGTGCGGGCCCTGACCACAGGTCCAGGGGCCCAACCCCTGTGCGTCCTGATCCCAGCTCTAGCGGCCCAACCTGTGGGGGCCCTGACCCCAGATCCAGGACCCCAACCCGTGTGGGCCCTGACCCCAGCTCCAGGGGCCCAACCCGTGCGGGCCCTGATCCCAGCTCCAGGGGCCCAACCCGTGCGGGCCCTGACCGCAGCTCCAGGGGCCCAACCCGTGCGGGCCCTGACCGCAGCTCCAGGGGCCCAACCCGTAGGAGCACTGACCCCAGCTCCAAGGGCCCAACCCGTGCGAGCCCTGACCCCAGCTCCAGGTGCCCAACCTGTAGGAACCCAGACCCCAGCTCCAGGGGCCCCACCCGTGTTTACTCAGACCCCAGCTCCAGGGGCCCAATCCGTGTGGGCCCTGACCCTAGCTCCAGGGGCCTCACCCGTGGGGGCCCTGACCCCAGTTCCAGGGGCCCCACCCATGCGGACCCTGACCCCAGCTCCAGGGGCCCTACCCGTGCGGACCCTGATCCCAGCTCCAGGTGCCCAATCCGTGGGGGCCCTGACTCCAGCTCCAGGCGCCCAACCCGTGGGGGCCATGACCCCAGGTCCAGGGCCCCAACCCGTAGGGGCCCTGACCCGAGCGCCAGCGGCCCAACTCGTGCGGGGCCTGACCCCTGCTCCAGCGGCCCAACCCGTGGGGGCCCTGACCGCAGCTCCAGAAGCCCAACACGTCCGGGCCCTGACCACAGCTCTAGGGGCTCAACCCGTGGAGGTCCTAACCCCAGCTCCAGGGGCCCATCCCGTGCCCGCCCTGATCCCAGCTCTACCGGCCCAAACCGTGTGCGCCCTGACCCCAGCTCCAGGGCCCCAACCCGTACGGGCCCTGACCCCAGCTCCAGGGGCCCCACCCGTGTGGGCCCTGACCCCATCTCCGGGGCCAACCCGTGTCGGCACTGACCCGAGCTCCAGGGGTCCAACCCGTGCGGGCCTTGACCCCAGCTCCAGGAGCCCCACCCGTGTGGGCCCTAACCCCAACTCAAGGACTCCCACCCGTGGGGACCCTGACCCCAGCTCCAGTGGCCCAACCCGTGGGGGCCCTGACCCCAAATCCAGGGGCCCAACCCGTGGGGGTCCTCACCCCAGCTCCAGGGGCCCAACCCGTGCGGGCCTTAACCCCAACTCAAGGACCCCAACCCGTGCGGGCCGTGACCGCAGCTCCAGGGGCCCCACCCGTGGGGCCCTGACCCCAGCTCCAGGGGCCCCAATCGTGTGAGCCCTGACCCCTGCTACAGGAGCCGAACCCGTGGGGTGCTGACCCCAGCTCCTGCGGCCAACCCGTGCGGACCGTGACCCTAGCTTCTGGGGACCAACCCGTGGGGGCCCTGACCGCAGCTCCAGGGGCCCCACCCGTGCGGACCGTGATCCCTGCTCCAGCGGCCCAACCCGTGGGGGCCCTGATCACAGCTCCAGAAGCCCAACACGTCCGGGCCCTGACCACAGCTCTAGGGGCTCAACCCGTGGGGGTCCTCACCCCAGCTCCAGGGCCCACCCCGTGGGGGCCTTGACACGAGGTCCAGGGGCTGAAGCCGTGGGGGTCCTCATCCCACCTCCAGGAGCCCAACCTGTGCAGGCCCTGACCCCAGCTTCAGGCGCCGAACTCGTGGGCGCCCTAACCACAGGTCCTGGGGCCAAACCGGTGCGGGCCCTGACCCCAGCTCCAGGGGCCAAACCATTGCGGGCCCTGACTCCAGCTCCAGTTTCCCAACCAGTGTGGGCCCTGACACCATCTCCAGGAGCCCAACCCGTTCTGGCCCTGAACCCAACTCCAGGGGCCCAACCCGTGGGGCCCCTGACCCCAGCTCCAGGGGCCCCACCCATTGTGGCCCTGACCCCAGCTCCAGGGGTCCAACACGTGGGGGCCCTGACCCCACCTCCAGGGCCCAATCTGTGGGGGCCTTGACACCAGCTCCAGGGGCTGAACCCGTGGGGGTCCTCATCCCAGCTCCAGGAGCCCAACCCGTGCGGGCCCTGACCCCAGGGGCCGAGACGTCAGCTTCAGGGGCCCCAATCATGAGGACCCTGACCCCAGCTCTAGGGGCCCAACCCGTGGGGGCCCTGACCCCAGCTCCAGGGGCCAGAACCGTGGGGGCCCTGACCCCAGTTCCAGGGGCCCAACCCGTGCGGGCACTGACCCCAGGTCCAGGGCCCCAACCCGTGCGGGCCGTGACCCCAGCTCCAGTTTCTCAACCAGTGTGGGCCCTGACCCCATCTGCAGGGGCCGAACCTGTTCGTGCCCTGACCCCAGCTCCAGGGGCCCAACCCATGCGTCCCCTAACCCTAGCTCCCAGGGCCCAACCCATGTGAGCCCTGATCCCAGCTCCAGGGGCCCAACCGTGCGGGCCCTGACCCCAGCTCCAGGGGCACAATCCGTGTGGACCCAGACCCCAGCTCCAGGGGCCCACCCCATGGGGGCCCTGACCCCAGCTCCAGGGGCCCAGCCCATGCGGACCCTGCCCCCAGCTCCAGGGGCCGAAATCGTGGGGGCCCTGATTCCACCTTCAAGGGCCCAACCCGTGGGTGCCCAGACCTCAGCTCCAGGGGCCGCACTCGTGGGGGCCCTGACCCTAGCTCCAGGGGCCCATCCAGTGCGGGCCCTGACCCCAGCTCCAGGGGCCACACCCGTGGGGGCTCTGACCCCAGCTCCAGGGGCCCAACCCGTGCGGGCCCTACCCCAGCTCCGGGGCCAACCCGTGGCGGCCCTGACCCGAGCTCCAAGGGACCAACCTGTGGGGGAACTGACCCCAGCTCCATGGGCCCCACCCGTAGGGGCCCTAAGCCCAGCTCCAGAGGCTCAACCCGTGCAGGGCTTGATTCCAGCTTCGGGGGAACAAGAGGTGCGGGCTCTGACCCCTGTTCCAGGGGCCCAACCCGTGCGAGCCCTGACCCCATCTCCAGGGGCCCAACCCGTGTCGGTTCTGACCCCAGCACCAGCGGTCTAACCCGTGGGGGTCCTGACCCCAGCTTCAGGTGTCTAACCCGTGCGGGCCCTGACCACAGGTCCAGGGGCCCAACCCCTGTGCGTCCTGATCCCAGCTCTAGCGGCCCAACCTGTGGGGGCCCTGACCCCAGATCCAGGACCCCAACCCGTGTGGGCCCTGACCCCAGCTCCAGGGGCCCAACCCGTGCGGGCCCTGATCCCAGCTCCAGGGGCCCAACCCGTGCGGGCCCTGACCGCAGCTCCAGGGGCCCAACCCGTGCGGGCCCTGACCGCAGCTCCAGGGGCCCAACCCGTAGGAGCACTGACCCCAGCTCCAAGGGCCCAACCCGTGCGAGCCCTGACCCCAGCTCCAGGTGCCCAACCTGTAGGAACCCAGACCCCAGCTCCAGGGGCCCCACCCGTGTTTACTCAGACCCCAGCTCCAGGGGCCCAATCCGTGTGGGCCCTGACCCTAGCTCCAGGGGCCTCACCCGTGGGGGCCCTGACCCCAGTTCCAGGGGCCCCACCCATGCGGACCCTGACCCCAGCTCCAGGGGCCCTACCCGTGCGGACCCTGATCCCAGCTCCAGGTGCCCAATCCGTGGGGGCCCTGACTCCAGCTCCAGGCGCCCAACCCGTGGGGGCCATGACCCCAGGTCCAGGGCCCCAACCCGTAGGGGCCCTGACCCGAGCGCCAGAGGCCCAACTCGTGCGGGGCCTGACCCCTGCTCCAGCGGCCCAACCCGTGGGGGCCCTGACCGCAGCTCCAGAAGCCCAACACGTCCGGGCCCTGACCACAGCTCTAGGGGTTCAACCCGTGTGGGTCTTAACCCCAGCTCCAGGGGCCCATCCCGTGCCCGCCCTGATCCCAGCTCTACCGGCCCAAACCGTGTGCGCCCTGACCCCAGCTCCAGGGCCCCAACCCGTACGGGCCCTGACCCCAGCTCCAGGGGCCCCACCCGTGTGGGCCCTGACCCCAGCTCCGGGGCCAACCCGTGGCGGCACTGACCCGAGCTCCAGGGGTCCAACCCGTGCGGGCCCTGACCCCATCTCCAGGGGCCCAACCCGTTCTGGCCCTGAACCCAACTCCAGGGGCCCAACCCGTGGGGCCCCTGACCCCAGCTCCAGGGGTCCAACACGTGGGGGCCCTGACCCCAGCTCCAGGGCCCAATCTGTGGGGGCCTTGACACCAGCTCCAGGGGCTGAACCCGTGGGGGTCCTCATCCCAGTTCCAGGAGCCCAACCCGTGCGGGCCCTGACCCCAGGGGCCGAGACGTCAGCTTCAGGGGCCCCAATCATGCGGACCCTGACCCCAGCTCTAGGGGCCCAACCCGTGGGGGCCCTGACCACAGCTGCAGGGGCCGAATCCGTGCGGACCCTGACCCCAGCTCCCGGCGTCGAACTCGTGGTGGCCCTGACCTCAGCCTCAAGGGCCCAACCCGTGCGGGCACTGACCCCAGGTCCAGGGCCCCAACCCGTGCGGGCCGTGACCCCAGCTCCAGTTTCTCAACCAGTGTGGGCCCTGACCCCATCTGCACGGGCCGAACCCGTTCGTGCCCTGACCCCAGCTCCAGGGGCCCAACCCATGCGTCCCCTAACCCTAGCTCCAGGGGCCCACCCCATGTGAGCCCTGACCCCAGCTCCAGGGGCCCAACCGTGCGGGCCCTGACCCCAGCTCCAGGGGACAAACCCGTGGGGGACCTGACCCAAGCTCCAGGGGCCCACCCCATGGGGACCCTGACCCCATCTCCTGTGGCCCAACCCGTGGGGGCCCTGACCCCAGCTCCAGGGGCCCAACCCGTGCGGGCCTTAACCCCAACTCAAGGACCCTGATTAGGGGTCCTATATAAGGAGCCAGGCACTCAGGCAGCGGCACAGTCAGCTGCAGCGGCACAGGAGGCGGCGAACAGAGCGGCTAACAGGGGAGTTTCAGTGGGAGTGCTGTTGGAGGAGCAGGTTTTTGTGGTTTTTGTAGTTTGTGGTGTTTGTGTGTGAGTGAGTGTGTGTGCAGGCTGCTAGGGGCTGTGTGCTGAGAGCGAGGCTGAGCCCTGAGTTGGGGGCGGGGCTTACCTGATTAGGGGTCCTATATAAGGAGCCAGGCACTCGGGCAGCAGCACAGGAGGCGGCGAACAGAGCGGCTAACAGGGGAGTTTCAGTGGGAGTTTCCAGGGGGAGGTTGCAGGGGAGACCAAGGCAGAGGAACCGGGAAGGCAGACCAGGGAAGAGGCAGCCCTGCGCTGGTCGGTGGCGTGCGGTGCGGTGTGAGCTGTGGATTGCCAGGCACAGAGTTGCAACGCTACGATGGAGGCAGAGGCACCAGGTGCAGACACACTGAGGATGACTGGGTGCGGCAGCTGCGGCATGTACATGGTCCTAGAAGGAGCACCTGAAAGGAGTTTCATCTGCATGAAGTGTCGTCTGATAGAGCTGCTGGAGGAAAAGGTAAGGGGACTGGAGATGCAAGTGGAAACTCTGGCTGAGTTTAGAAGGGGATTTGAGCAGATGATGGAACACAGACATGATGAGGCACAGGGGACAAGCTCAGGCGAGCAGACAAAAGCAGGACCTAAGGACTCTGAGGAGGGACTGCTGGGTGAGGAAAGTGGACTATGGAAGCATGTCACTAGGAGAACCAGACAGAGGATAAGACGGGCCAGCGATGGACAAATAGAACTCAGGAATAGGTTTGCTGAGTTGGGAAATGAAGATGGAACACAGCGGGCTGCTGAAGGAGTAACGGCAAGGAAGAAGAGGCAAGCAGCTAGTCCTGCAGATGGAGGGGAGCAGTCAGTGGAGGCGACATCAAGTACGAGCCCTAGGAGGATTGTGAGGTCGAATACAAATCAGGAGGAATCACGGCCAGCTGCTGTGGGGGATAGACCGGAGAATCGCACTGTCACAAGGAAAAGGCAAGTCTACGTGATTGGAGACTCTCTACTGAGAAGAGTAGACAGGCCTGTAACTAGACCGGATCGGGAGAACAGAAGAGTGTGCTGTCTGCCGGGGGCTAAGATACAGGATGTGGACTTGAGCCTGAATACGATCTTAGCGGGAGCGGGAAAAAATCCGTTGATTATCCTTCATGTGGGAACGAACGATACAGCTAGTTACTCACTGGACTGTATCAAGGAGGACTATTTCAGACTGGGGAAGAGGCTTAAAGACATCGAGGCTCAGGTGATCTTCAGTGGGATTCTGCCGGTTCCTAGAGCGGGGCGACGAAGGAGGGACAAGATTATGGCGATCAACAGATGGCTCAGGGAGTGGTGTTATAAGGAGGGCTTTGGGATGTACGGTCACTGGGACGCATTTACGGATAGACAACTGTTTGCTCAGGATGGACTTCATCTCAGCAAGGAGGGAAATAGGATTCTAGGATGGAGGCTCGCCGACCTCATCAAGAGGGCTTTAAACTAGAAAGTTGGGGGAGATGGTTGGGAAATGTTCGGGAGATCTCCACGCCAGAACATAACCTGGAGAGGGAAGTAAACAAAGTGAGCGGGGATACCCTTGCGGCCCCAAGATTTGATCCAAGGAGGAATAGTGGAGTAGAAACCAGAGTAACGGGTGATGCTGGTGGCAGACAGTTTGTGCACGACGGGGGAAAGAATGTCACTGACGCCAAATGCCGAAAATTAAAAGGTTTGTACACTAATGCGAGGAGCCTAGGTAACAAGATGGAGGAACTGGAGTTACTCGTGCAGGAAGTGAAGCCGGATATTATAGGGATTACCGAAACCTGGTGGAATAGTACTCATGACTGGAGCACGGGTATTGAAGGCTATGTGCTGTTCAGAAAAGACAGGAAGAAAGGCAAAGGTGGGGGAGTAGCCTTGTACATCAATGATGAAATTAAATGTAGCGAAATAAGATGCGATGGAATGGATAAGACGGAGTCCGTCTGGGCAAAAATCACGCTGGGTAAAAAAGCAACTAGAGCTTCCCCTGAGATAGTGCTTGGGGTGTGCTACAGACCGCCGGGATCGGATTGGGATATGGATAGAGACCTCTTTAATGTCTTTAATGAAGTAAACACAAAGGGGAAATGTGTGATTATGGGGGACTTCAACTTCCCGGATATAGACTGGAGGACGAGTACTTGCACGAATAATAGGGGTCAGATTTTTCTGGATGTGATAGCGGATGGATTTCTTCATCAAGTAGTTGAAGCACCTACGAGAGGGGATGCCATTTTAGACTTGGTGTTGGTGAGCAGTGAGGACCTCGTAGAAGAAATGGTGGTAGGGGACAACCTTGGTTCGAGTGATCATGAGCTGATTCAGTTCAAACTAGATGGAAGGATAAACAAATGTAGATCTGCGATTAGGGTTTTTGACTTCTCGAGGGCTAATTTTAAAGAGTTAAGGAAATTAGTTAGGGAAGTGGATTGGACGGAGGAATTAGTGGATTTAATGTGGAGGAGGCCTGGAATTACTTTAAGTCACAGCTGCGGAGACTGTCGGAAGCCTGCATCCCGAGAAAGGGGAAAAGAACCATGGGCAGGAGTTGCAGGCCAAACTGGATGAGCAAGCAACTCAGAGAGGGGATTAGACAAAAGCAGAAAGCTTACAGGGAGTGGAAGGAAGGCAGGATCAGTAAAGAAAGCTACCTTGCTGAGGTCAGAACATGTAGGGATAAAGTGAGGAAGGCTAAAAGCCCCATTGAACTGGAACTTGCAAAGGGAATCAAAACCAATAGTAAAAGGTTCTACAGCCACATAAATAAGAAGAAAACAAGGAAAGAAGAAGTGGGGCCGCTATACACTGAGGATGGAATGGAGGTTAAGGATAACCTAGGCATGGCCCAACATCTAAACAAGTACTTTGCCTCGGTTTTTAATAAGACTAGTGAGGAACCTTGCGATGATGGAGGGATGATAAACGGGAATGTGGATATGGAAGTGGATATTACTGCAACTGAGGTAGAGGCCGCACTTGAACAGCTCGATGGGTCGAAGTCGGAGGGCCCGGACAATCTCCACCCGAGGATATTAAAGGAACTGGCGCGTGAAATTGCGAGCCCGTTAACGAGAATTTTTAAGCAATCGATAATCTCGGGTGTTGTGCCGTATGACTGGAGGATTGCTAATGTAGTTCCTATTTTTAAGAAAGGGAAAAAGAGTGATCCGGGTAATTATAGGCCTGTTAGCTTGACGTCTGTAGTATGTAAGGTCTTGGAAAAAATTTTAAGAGAGAAAGTAGTTAAGGACATAGAGGTCAATGGTAATTGGGACGAATTGCAACACGGATTTACTAAAGGTAGATCGTGCCAAACCAATCTGATCTCCTTCTTTGAGAAGGTGACGGATTACTTAGATAAAGGAAATGCGGTAGATATAATTTACCTAGATTTCAGTAAGGCGTTCGACACGGTTCCGCACGGGGAGCTGTTAGTTAAATTGGAAAAGCTGGGAGTGAATATGAAAGTTGTAAGGTGGATAAGGAACTGGTTAAAGGGGAGATTCCAGAGGGTCGTATTGAAAGGTGAACTGTCGGACTGGAAGGAGGTCACCAGTGGAGTCCCTCAAGGATCGGTCTTGGGACCGATCTTATTTAACCTTTTTATTACTGACCTTGGCACAAAGAGCGGGAATGTGCTAATAAAGTTCGCGGATGACACGAAGCTGGGGGGTATTGCTAACACGGAGAAGGACAGGGATACTATTCAAGAAGATCTGAACCACCTTGTAAACTGGAGTAATAGAAATAGGATGAAATACAATAGTGAAAAGTGCAAGGTCATGCATTTAGGAATTAATAATAAGAATTTTGGATATACGTTGGGGGCGCATCAGTTGGAAGCGACGGAGGAAGAGAAGGACCTTGGGGTACTGGTTGATAGCAGGATGACTATGAGTCGCCAATGTGATACGGCTGTTAAAAAAGCAAATGCGATTTTGGGATGCATCAGGCGGGGTATTTCCTGCAAGGATAAGGAGGTGTTAGTACCGTTGTATACGGCGTTGGTGAGACCCCATCTGGAATACTGTGTGCAGTTCTGGTGTCCCATGTTCAAGAAGGATGAATTCAAACTGGAACAGGTTCAGAGACGGGCTACGAGGATGATCCGAGGAATGGAAAAACTGCCTTATGAAAGGAGACTCAAAGAGCTTGGCTTGTTTAGCCTGGCCAAAAGAAGGCTGAGGGGGGATATGCTCACCCTATATAAATATATCAAGGGGGTTAACGTTAGGGAGGGAGAGGAATTATTTAAGTTTAGTACTAATGTAGCCACGAGGACGAATGGGTATAAACTGGATATTAGGAAGTTTAGACTTGAAATTAGATGAAGGTTTCTGACCATTAGGGGAGTGAAGTTCTGGAATAGCCTTCCGAGGGAAGTAGTAGGGGCAAAAGACTTTCCTGGCTTTAAGACAAAGCTTGATAAGTATATGGAGGGGATGTTATGATAGGATCGTTAATTTGGGCAATTGATCTTGAATTACCACCAGACAGGTCTGCTCAATGGTCTGCGGGGAGATGTTGCATGCGATGGGTACTGAGTTGCTGCGGAGAACTCCTTCTTGGGTGCTGGCTGGTGACTCTTGCCCACATGCTCAGGGTTTAGCTGATCGCCATATTTGGGGTCGGGAAGGAATTTTCCTCCAGGGCGGATTGGCAGGTGCCCTGGAGGTTTTTTGCCTTCCCCTGCAGCGTGGGGCACGGGTCGCTTGCTGGTGGTGTCTCTGTAGCTTGAGGTCTTCAAACCATTTTTGAGGATTTCAATAACTCGGTCCTGGGATAGGGGTGTATAAAATTGGATGGGTGGGGTTCTGTGGCCTGCCTTGTGCAGGAGGTCAGACTAGATGATCAGATTGGTCCCTTCTGACCTATGAGTCTATGAGTCTATGAGACCCCAACCCGTGGGGCCCTGACCCCAGCTCCAGGGGCCCCAATCGTGCGAGCCCTGACCCCAGCTACAGAAGCCGAACCCGTGGGGTGCTGACCCCAGCTCCTGCGGCCAACCCGTGCGGACCGTGACCCTAGCTTCTGGGGACCAACCCGTGAGGGGCCCTGACCGCAGCTCCAGGGGCCCCACCCGTGCGGACCGTGATCCCTGCTCCAGCGGCCCAACCCGTGGGGGCCCTGATCACAGCTCCAGAAGCCCAACACGTCCGGGCCCTGACCACAGCTCTAGGGGCTCAACCCGTGGGGGTCCTCACCCCAGCTCCAGGGCCCACCCCGTGGGGGCCTTGACACCAGGTCCAGGGGCTGAACCCCTGGGGGTCCTCATCCCACCTCCAGGAGCCCAACCCGTGCGGGCCCTGACCCCAGCTCCAGGCGCCGAACTCGTGGGCGCCCTGACCACAGGTCCTGGGGCCAAACCGGTGCGGGCCCTGACCCCAGCTCCAGGGGCCAAACCATTGCAGGCCCTGACCCCAGCTCCAGTTTCCCAACCAGTGTGGGCCCTGACCCCATCTCCAGGGGCCCAACCCGTTCTGGCCCTGAACCCAACTCCAGGGGCCCAACCCGTGGGGCCCCTGACCCCAGCTCCAGGGGCCCCACCCATTGTGGCCCTGACCCCAGCTCCAAGGGTCCAACACGTGGGGGCCCTGACCCCAGCTCCAGGGCCCAATCCGTGGGGGCCTTGACACCAGCTCCAGGGGCTGAACCCGTGGGGGTCCTCATCCCAGCTCCAGGAGCCCAACCCGTGCGGCCCCTGACCCCAGGGGCCGAGACGTCAGCTTCAGGGGCCCCAATCATGCGGACCCTGACCCCAGCTCCAGGGGCCCAACCCGTGGGGGCCCTGACCACAGCTGCAGGGGCCGAATCCGTGCGGACCCTGACCCCAGCTCCCGGCGTCGAACTCGTGGTGGCCCTGACCTCAGCCTCAAGGGCCCAACCCGTGGGGGCCCTGACCCCAGCTCCAGGGGCCAGAACCGTGGGGGCCCTGACCCCAGTTCCAGGAGCCCAACCCGTGCGGGCACTGACCCCAGGTCCAGGGCCCCAACCCGTGCGGGCCGTGACCCCAGCTCCAGTTTCTCAACCAGTGTGGGCCCTGACCCCATCTGCAGGGGCCGAACCCGTTCGTGCCCTGACCCCAGCTCCAGGGGCCCAACCCATGCGTCCCCTAACCCTAGCTCCCAGGGCCCAACCCATGTGAGCCCTGACCCCAGCTCCAGGGGCCCAACCGTGCGGGCCCTGACCCCAGCTCCAGGGGCACAATCTGTGTGGACCCAGACCCCAGCTCCAGGGGCCCAACCCATGGGGGCCCTGACCCCAGCTCCAGGGCCCCAGCCCATGCGGGCCCTGCCTCCAGCTCCAGGGGCCGAAATCGTGGGGGCCCTGATTCCACCTTCAAGGGCCCAACCCATGGGTGCCCAGACCCCAGCTCCAGAGGCCGCACTCGTGGGGGCCCTGACCCTAGCTCCAGGGGCCCATCCAGTGCGGGCCCTGACCCCAGCTCCAGGGGCCACACCTGTGGGGGCTCTGACCCCAGCTCCAGGGGCCCAACCCGTGCGGGCCCTGACCGCAACTCCAGAAGCCCAACCCATGGGGGCCCTGACCCCAGCGCCAGGGGCCCAACCCGTGCGGGCCCTGACCCCAGCAACAGGCTCCAAACTCGTGGGGGCCCTGACCCCAGGTCCAGTGGCCAAACCCGTGCGGGCCCTAACCCCAGCTCCAGAGGCCCCACCAGTGCGGGCCCTGACCCCAGCTCCAGGCGCCGAACTCGTGGGGGCCCTGACCCCAACCTCAAGGGCCAAACTCGTGGGTGCCCTGACCCCAGCTCCAGGGGCCCCACCCGAGTGGGTCCTGACCCCAGCTCCAGGGGCCCAACCCGTGGGGGCCCTGACCCCAGCTCTAGGGCCCCAACCCGTGGGGGCCCTTACCCCAGCTCCAGGGTCCCAACCCGTGCGGGCTCTGACCACAGCTCCAGTGGCCCAACCCATGGAGGTGCTGACCCCAGGTCAGGGGCCCAACCCGTGGGGGCCATGACTCCAGCTCCAGTGGCCCAACCCGTGCGCACCCTAACCCCAGCTCCAGATGCCCCACCTGTGCGGGCCCTGACCCCAGCTCCCGGACCCCACCCGTGGGGGCCCTGACCCCAGCTCCAGAGGCCTAACCCGTGCGGGCCTGACCCCAACTCCAGATGCCCAACCCGTGGAGGCCCTGACCACAGCTCCAGTTGCCCAACCCTTGCGGGCCCTGACCCCAGCTCCAGGGACCCAAACTGAGTGGGTCCTGACCCCAACTCCAGGGTCCCAACCTGTGGGGGACTTGACCCCAGCTCCAGGGGCCCAACCCATGGGGGCCCTTACCCCAGCTTCAGAGGCTTAACCCGTGGGGACCATGAACCCAGCTCCAGGGGCCCAACCCGTTCGGCCCCTAACCGCAGCCCCAGGGGCCCCACAAGTGCTTGCCCTGACCCCAACTCCACAGGCTCAACACGTGCAGGCCCTGACCCCAGCTCCAGGGGCCAAACCCGTGGGGGCGTTGACCTCAGCTCCAGGGGCCCAACCCGTTCGGGCCCTAACCCCAGCTCCAGTGGCCCGACAAGTGCTTGCCCTGACCCCAGCTCCACGGGCCCAACCTGTGCGGGCCCTGACCCGAGCTCCAGGGGCCCCACCTGTGCGGGCCCTGACCCGAGCTCCAGAGGCCCCATCCGTGGGGGCCCTGACCCCTCCTCCAGAGGCCCAACCTGTTTGGGCCCTGACCCCAGCTCCAGGGGCCCAACCCGTGTGGATCCTGACGCCAGCACCGGGGGCCTAACCCGTGGGGGCCCTGACCACAGCTCCAGTTGCCCAACCCGTGGGGGCCCTGACCCCATCTCCAGGGGCCCAACCCGCTTGGGCCCTAACCGCAACTCCAGGGGCCCAACCCGTGCAGGCCCTGACCCCAGCTCCAGGTGCTGATCTCGTGGGGGCCCTGACTACAGCTCCAGGGCTCCAACTAGTGTAGGCCCTGACCCGAGCTCTAGTGGCCCCACTCGTGTGCGTCCTGACCCCAAATCCGGGCGCCCAATCCGTAGGGGCCCTGACCCCAGCTCCAGGGGCCCAACCCGTGCGTTGCCTGACCCCTGCTCCAGGGGCCCAACCCGTGGGGGCTCTGACCCCAGCTCCAGTGGTCTAACTCCAGGGAGACTTGGAAATCGCAGAGATGCTTAATGACTTCTTTGTTTCGGTCTTCACTGAGAAGTCTGAAGGAATGTCTAGTATAGTGAATGCTTACGGGAAGAGGGTAGGTTTAGAAGAGAAAATAAGGAAAGAGCAAGTAAAAAATCACTTAGAAAAGTTAGATGCCTGCAAGTCACCAGGGCCTGATGAAATGCATCCTAGAATACTCAAGGAGTTAATGGAAGAGGTATCTGAGCCTCTAGCTATTATCTTTGGGAAATCATGGGAGACGGGGGAGATTCCAGAAGACTGGAAGGGGGCAAATATAGTGCCCATCTATAAAAAGGGAAATAAAAACAACCCAGGAAACTACAGACCAGTTAGTTTAACTTCTGCGCCAGGGAAGATAATGGAGCAGGTAATCAAAGAAATCATCTGCAAACACTTGGAAGGTGGTAAGGTGATAGGGAATAGCCGGCATGGATTTGTAAAGAATAAATCGTGTCAAACTAATCTGATAGCATTCTTTGATAGGATAACGAGCCTTGTGGATAAGGGAGAAGCGGTGGATGTGATATACCTAGACTTTAGTAAGGCATTTGATACGGTCTCACACGATATTCTTATAGATAAGCTAGGAAAGTACAATTTAGATGGGGCTACTATAAGGTGGGTGCATAACTGGCTGGATAACCGTACTCAGAGAGTAGTTGTTAATGGCTCCCAATCCTGCTGGAAAGGTATAACAAGTGGGGTTCCGCAGGGTTCTGTTTTGGGACCGGTTCTGTTCAATATCTTCATCAACGATTTAGATGTTGGCATAGAAAGTACGCTTATTAAGTTTGCGGACGATACCAAACTGGGAGGGATTGCAACTGCTTTGGAGGACAGGGTCAAAATTCAAAATGATCTGGACAAGTTGGAGAAATGGTCTGAGGTAAACAGGATGAAGTTCAATAAAGATAAATGCAAAGTGCTCCACTTAGGAAGGAACAATCAGTTTCACACATACAGAATGGGAAGAGACTGTCTAGGAAGGAGTATGGCAGAAAGAGATCTAGGGGTCATAGTGGACCACAAGCTTAATATGAGTCAAGAGTGTGATACTGTTGCAAAAAAAGCAAACATGATTCTGGGATGCATTAACAGGTGTGTTGTAAACAAGACACGAGAAGTCATTCTTCTGCTTTATTCTGCGCTGGTTAGGCCTCAACTGGAGTATTGTGTCCAGTTCTGGGCACCACATTTCAAGAAAGATGTGGAGAAATTGGAGAGGGTCCAGAGAAGAGCAACAAGAATGATTAAAGGTCTTGAGAACATGACCTATGAAGGAAGGCTGAAGGAATTGGGTTTGTTTAGTTTGGAAAAGAGAAGACTGAGAGGGGACATGATAGCAGTTTTCAGGTATCTAAAAGGGTGTCATCAGGAGGAGGGAGAAAACTTGTTCACCTTAGCCTCCAATGATAGAACAAGAAGCAATGGGCTTAAACTGCAGCAAGGGAGATTTAGGTTGGACATTAGGAAGAAGTTCCTAAGTGTCAGGGTAGTTAAACACTGGAATAGATTGCTTAGGGAAGTTGTGGAATCTCCATCTCTGGAGATATTTAAGAGTAGGTTAGATAAATGTCTATTAGGGATGGTCTAGACAGTATTTGGTATACTCCCAGGGGACTGGACTCGATGACCTCTCGAGGTCCCTTCCAGTCCTAGAGTCTATGAGTCTATGAGTAATCTGTGCCCCCCATAAACCACCTAATCCCCATGGGAACCCCTACAGCCAGGATGTTGGTATCTGTCCCCCTATAAATCTCCTAAGCCCTCTGGAACCCTTCCAGTCTGAACGTAGGTATCTGTGACCCCCAGAAATCCCCGAATGCCCCAGGAACCCCTACAGCCTGGACTTAGGTATCTGTGACTCCAACGAACCTCCTAAACCACCCAGAACCCCTTCAGCTAGGACGTAGGCATCTGTTCCCCCCTCAACCCCCAATCCCCTCGGGACCCCTAGACTCTGGACGTAGGTATCTGTGTCCGCTTCGATTCCCTAAGCACCTCCATTACCCCTTTAGCCTGGACGTAGGTATCTGTACTCCCACAAACCCCCTAAACGTCCCAGCGACCCCTTCAGCCTGGAAGTCCCTATCTGTGACCCCCACGAACCTCTAACCTCCCAGGGATCCCTACAGCCTGGACACAGGTGTCTGAGCACCCCACAAACCCCCTAAGCTCCTCGGGACACATCCAGCCTGGATGTATCTGAGCCCCCAGTGAACCGCCTAATCTCCTCGGGACACCGACAGCCTGTACCTAGGTATCTGTGCCCCCCACAAACCCCCTATAACCCCCAGGACCCCTCCAGACTAGATGTAGGTATCTGTACCCCCACAGCCTCCCTGGGACTCCTACAGCCTGGAGGTTCGTATCTGTGCCCCTCATGAAACCCCAACCCCCCCTGTCCGCTCCAGACTGGACATAAGTATCTGTGCACCCCATGAACCCATAAGCACCTGTAGGGACGCCTACAGCATGGACTTGGGTATCTGTGCCCCCCCAAAACCCCCTAAGCCCACCAGGAACCCCTATAGCCTACAGATAAGCATCTGTGCTCCCTGAACCCCATAAGCCCCCCCTGGACCCATCCAGCCTGGACTTAGGTATCTGTGCCCCACATGAACCCGCTAAGCCCCCCAGGGACCCTCCAGCCTGGATGGAAGTATCTGTGCCCCCCACAACCTCTAAGTGCCGAGAAACCCCTCCAGCCTGGAGGTAGTTATCTGTGCCCACCAGAAACCGCTTTAGCCCCCCCAGGGACCCCTCCAGCCTGGATGCAGATATCTGTGCCCAACACAAACGGCCTAAGCCCCCCCCAGGAACCCTCCAGCCTGAACCTAGGTATCTGTGCCCCCCCCAACACACTAATTCCCCCTGGAAGCCCTATTGCCTGGAAGTAGGTATTGCTGCCCCCCACAAACCCCCTAAGCCTACCAGGGACCCCTACAGCCTAGACGTAGGTATCTCTGCCACCCAGAAAACCCCTAATCCACCCCAGGGACCCCTACAGCATGGACCTAGGTATCTGTGCCCCCCAGGAACTCCCTAAACCCCCCAGGAACCACTCCAAGCTGGACATAGATATCTGTGCCTCCCAAGAAACCCTAAGCCCCCCGGGACCCCTAGAGTATGGAGATAGGTATCTCTGCCATCCGCAAAAACCCCTAATCCTCTCCGGAACCTCTCCAGCCTGGATGTACATATCTGTGCCCCTCCCCACAAACCACCTAAGCCCCCCGGGACCCCTCCAGCCTGGATGTAGGTATCTGTGCCCCCCCAAAGCCCTAAGCCCCCCCAGAATGCCTATAGCCTGGACGTAGGTATCTGTGTCTCCTACACTATCACTAAGGCCCCCCCGCAGGGACCCCTCCAGGACATACATAGGTATCTGTGCCCCTCACCAAGTCCCTATACCCCCAGGGATCACTGCGCTCACCACAACCCCCTAAGCGTCCAGGGACCCCTTCAGCCTGGACGTAGATATTGCTGTCCTCCAGGAAGCCTTTAATCCCCACCAGGACCTCTACAGCCTGGACACAAGTACCTATGCCCCTCACAACCCCCCTAACTCTCCCAGGGTCCCGCCCATACTGGATGTAGGTATCTGTGACCCTACGAACTCCCGTAAGCCCTCGAGGGATCTCTACAGCCTCCACGTAGGTGTCATGCTCTGTGCATTACCCTGTGTGGCCACATGGTGTCAC
This sequence comes from Gopherus flavomarginatus, assembly GCF_025201925.1. Taxonomy (NCBI): domain Eukaryota; kingdom Metazoa; phylum Chordata; order Testudines; family Testudinidae; genus Gopherus; species Gopherus flavomarginatus. The sequence goes on along the minus strand of NW_026114632.1, from coordinate 4,240 downwards.
TGTTGCTCCATGCAGGAAATGCTCTGTGCATTACCCTGCGTGACCACATGGTGTAACTGTTGCTCCATGCAGGAAATGCTCTGTGTATTACCCTGCATGGCCACACGTTGTCACTCTTGCTCCATGCAGGAAATGCTCTGTGCATTACCCTGTGTGTCCACACGGTGTCACTGTTGCACCATGCAGGGAAATGCTCTGTGCATTACCCTGCGTGGCCACATGGTGTCACTGTTGCTCCACGGGGGAAAAGCTCTGGGCATTACCCTGCATGGCCACACAGTGTTACTATTCCTCCATGCGCAAAATGCTCTGGGCATTACTGTGATGGAGTGGGGACTGTCTGTGTGGGGGATGGGAGAGCAGGGGGTGACTTTAGGTGAGGGACAGGACCTAAGCCTGTAACTCGAGCTAGGCAGGGCTGAGAGAGTCAGCACCTTTGCCCGGGAAGCTGGACACAGGAAGGGGTCGGCTGGAGGGAGTTAGTTCAGTTTTGGTTTGGAGCTGGGTAGTTGGAATTCAGAGAATCCCAAACTGGGAACTAAGCTTCCTGAACCCCCAGAAGGTCCTGGTTGTGCCCCAAAGCCCTGCTGTATCCTTCGTTCCTGTTGGCCAAAACAACCCTCTGTTTTACTGGCTGGCTGAGTCACTGTGTGTCCCTGGAAGAGGGGTGCAGGGCCAGATTCCACCACACTCCATGACACCCCCTAAGCCCCTCTGGGACCCCTGCAGCTGGGACGTAGGTATCTGTGCCCCCCACCAAACCCCTGAGCCCCCCAGGGACCCCTACAGCCTGGACCTAGATCTCTGTGCCCCCCAGGAACCCCCTAAAACCCCCAGGGACCCCTTCAGCCTGAACATAGGTGGAACCCGTCTGCCAGGCTGAATTGATAGCAGGAAGGACTGGGTTCAATACATAGGGGTCCCTTCCCCATTACGTAATGCAAACCAGATCGAGCCCTCACCCAGTGACATGGGAAAATTTTACATACACACCCCTAGGTGCCTCAAAGAGGCAATACTTCCCCTCTCGCAATCATAGAATCTGGGTATAGCAGAAAATGTTTAATAACGTGAGAAAAACAACATAGCATTAAATTTGGAAAACACGTCAACTAGGCCGTGTCCTTTTCTCTGGGCTCTAGAATCTAGCAATCTCCAAATCACCCCAAGACTCCAAAGTACAATACCTCAAATATTTCAATACTCCAGCAACCCCATAATCACCCACATTCCCGCAGCCCCAGAGTTCAAGAGTCTATCTGCCGGGTTTTCCCCCCTGCCAGGCTGGGTAGAAAGGGGCACCTTACGTGGTCCACTGCTGTCTGCCCTGCCTCTCCGTGGGATTCTGCTTCTACCTTTCCCACAAACTGCTCAGCTCAGTCCACCAGCTGCTCTGCTCCACCAGACAACCTGTGATCTGCTCTAGCTGTCTCCAAAAACTGCTTAGCTTACTTCACTCCGTGAGCCATTCCAAGTGTTCCACAAACTGCTCTTCTCCATCAGCTGCTCTGCAATATTGTTTCAAACTCCCCCACTATTTAACACAGCACTTCAATGACTTCAGCTCAGGAACCTGGATCTTCAGTTATTAAGAAATTCAACAACCAGCTCTACTATTCAACTGTTAAAAGAAAAGAAGATGTAATTGGTGTTTCTGGCTCATCCAAGGAGCCCACTCCCTTGTCTAGTGAGTCCAACTCAACTGATGGTGAGAATCCCTGTCTCAAAGCTGTTTCACAGTTCCTCATCCACACAATCAGGGTGACAACACTCCACATCTCACACCCCAACAACAAATAAACTGGGGATGCCATAGCTGCCAAAGTAACCATCCCAGGCTGCCGTGGCCGTGTCACGCACGGTGGGTGTGTCTATGTAAACATGATCAGACCCTGAAATCCTTTTCCACACTTGCCATAATTCACCACCAGATGTGAGGGTAGAGTTCATCCTGCTTCTGCTTACATAGGTATCTGTGCCCCCCACAACCCCCTAATCCCACCAGAACCCATCTAGCCTGGATAATGGTATCTGTGCTCTCCACAAACCTCTAAGCTCCCCAGGGAACCCACAAGCCCAGATGTAGGCATCTGTATGCCCCACACACCCCTTAATACCCACAGGAACCTTCCAGACTGTAGGTAGGTATCTGTGACCCCTAGAGCCCCACAAAGTCCCTCGGGACCCCTACAGCATGGATGTTTGTATCTGTGACCGACAAAAACCGCCTAAGCTACCCAGGGCCACCTACCATCAGGATGTAGGTATCTGTTTCCCCCCCCTAAAACACACCTAATCCCCCGGAACCCCTCCAGCCTAGATGTAGGTATCTCTGACCCCACGAATCCGCTAAGACATGACAGGACCCCTCCAGCATCGACATAGGTATCTGTGCCCACACAACCCTCCTAAGACACCCAAAACCCCTCCAGCCTAGACGCAGGTATCTGTGCCCAGCATGAACCCCCTAAGGTCCCTAGGAACCCTCTTGCCTGGATGAATGTATCTGTGCCCCTTACAAACCCCTAAGCCCCCCCCCAGGATCCCTATAGACCGGACGTAGATATCTGTGCACCCTCACGAACCCACTGATCCTCCCAGCGACCCCTACAGCATGGAAGTAGGTATCTGTACCCCAAAATGCCCCAAAGCAACCCCAGGACCCCTACAGCCTCGATATAGGTATCTGTGCCCCCGCACAACTCCCTAATATCCCCAGAACTCCTCCAGCCTGGACGTAGATATTTGTGACTTCCAGGAACCCCCAAAGCCCCCCCCCAGGACTTCTCCAGTCCCTACAGAGGTATCACCAGCCTTCTAAGACCCATAGGGCCCCCACCAGCCTGGTTATAGCTATGTGTACGCCACACAAACCCCCTAAGCTCCCCAGGGCCCCCCTCCAACCGGTACGTAGGTATCTGCGCAACCACAAACCCTTAAGTCCCCCAGGGACCCCTCCAGACCATACGTAGGTTTCTGTGACCCTTACCAACTCCTTAAACCCCAGGGACCACTACAGCCTGGACGTATGTATCTATGCTCACCACAACCCCCTAAGCCATCCAGGGACCTCTCCAGCCCTGACATAGATATTTGTGCCCCTCATGAAGCCCCTAATGCCCACCAGAATGTCTCCAGCCTGGACGTAGCTATCTGTGCCCCCCACGACCCCTAAGCCACCCAGGTATCTCTACAGCCTCTACATAGGCATGATGCTCTGTGCATTACCCTGCGTGGCCACATGGAATCACTGTTGCTCCAGCCAGGAACGCTCTGTGCATTTCCCTGCATGGCCACACAGTGTCACTGTTGCTCCATGCAGGAAATATTCTGGGCATTAACCAGTGTGGCCACACGGTGCTGGATGGAGTAGGGACTGTCTGTGTGGGGGATGGGAGAGCAGGGGGTGACTTTAGGACCGGACACTATGCTCAGCCTGTAACCTGAGCTAGGCGGGGGGAGGGGTTAGCACCTTTGCCCGGGAAGCTGGACACAGGAAATGGCCAGCTGGAGGGAGTTGGGTTAGTTCAGTTTCGGTTTTGGTCTGGGTGGTTGGAATTCAGGGATTCCCAAACTGGGAACTAAGTTTCCTGAACCCCTAGAAGGACTTGATTGTGGGGTCCTGCTTGTGCCTTCAAGCTCTGCTGTATCCTTCGCTCCTGTTGTCCAATAAACCTTCTGTTTTACTGGCTGGCTGAGAGCCACTGTGAGTCCCAGGAAGAGGGGTGCAGGACCGGACTCCCCCACACTCCGTGACAGACCCTAAGCCCCTCCGAGACCCCTGCAGCCTGGACGTAGGTATCTGTGCCTCCCACCAAATACCTAAGACACTCAGAGATCCCTCCAGCCTGAACTTAGGTATCTGGTGGCCCCACAAACCCCCTAAGCCCCCGAGGGACCTATACAGCCAGAACATTGGTATCTTTACCCCATATAGACTCCATAAGCCCCTTGCGACACTCCAGTGTGCACGTAGGTATATGTGCCCCTCAGAAACCCTCTAAGCCCCCAGGAACCCCTACAGCCTGGACATAGGTATTTCCACTCCCACAACCCCCTAACCCCCCCCTCCCGGGACATCTACAATCTGGACGTAGATATCTGTGCCCCTCACAAAACCTCTACCCCCCCCTGGGAACGATACAGCCTGGACATACGTATCTGTGCCCACTCGAACCCCTAAAACCCACTGGTACCCCTACAGCCTGGACATAGCTGTCTTTGGCCCCCACAAATCCCT